>NC_058134.1:273692581-273748434 GCF_016433145.1 Gracilinanus agilis | reverse complement strand
TAAAGAAGTTTTTTGGTAGTTTGATAGGTATGGCGCTAAATAGGTAAATTAATTTGGGTAGAAGGGTCATTTTTATTATGTTAGCTTGTCCTACCCATGAGCAACCAATGGCTTTCCAATTGTTGAGATCCAGTTTTGTATGTTTGGAAAGTGTTTTGTAGTTGTTTTCGTATAATTGCTGTGTTTGTTTTGGTAGATAGATTCCCAAGTATTTTATATTGTTATTATATATTATATTTATAATGTGATGGGGCCTAATTGAAATATCTAGTTGAAAATATTGTAGTGTATGACTCTTGTTCATCCAAGTAGTGGGGGGAATCATTTCATCCTTCTGAGTACTTTCTGATGCCCCTCCAAATAATATCTTTTCCATTAGTTTCCTTTTAAACTGGTAGGTGAGATCTTGTGATAAAATATTGAGATAACTAAATGGATTTCCATTGGCTGGAAGTAGTCTTTACAGCAAATTTCAGTTGGGGTGGGGGGTGGGGGACTTCAGTTGAATTTTGCTAATTCTAGATTTATGCATATTCTTTTTTTATTATATAATGTTGGACCAAAGAGAGAAAAAAGCACTTTTTTCACTCTAAAAGGGATGTCCTTCTATTGGGGAATGACTGAACAAATTGTGGTATATAATGGTGATGGAATACTATGGTGCTATAAGGAATGATGAACAGGATGATTTCCAAAAGAGCTAGAAAGACCTTCATGCACTGATGCAGAGTGAAATAAGAAGAACCAAGAGATCATTGTACACAGTAACTGAAATATTGTGGAATGATCAACTGTGATAGACTCTGCTACTATCAGCAATCCAGTGATCCAGGACAATTCTAAGGGACTTACAACAAAGAATGCTACCTACTTCCAGAAGTAGAAATGAAGACGAAGATATGATTTATCACTTGTTTATTTGGGTATATGATTTGGAGTTTTGATTTTATAAGATCATTCACTTTAAAAAGTGAACAATGTGGAAATGTGTTTTGCGTGATAATACATGTATAAGCCAGAAAAAAACAAAATTAGATTTAAATTTTGAAAATTAAAAAATAAATTTTAGCCATTACTACCACTAATAATAATAATAGTAATAGTATAATAATAATAGTAATGGTACATATAATAATAAAAGTAATAGTATATATAATAGTAATAGCAGTAGTAGTAGCAACTAACATTTATATAGTATTTTACGATTTGCAAAGTGCTTTACAAATATCAGATTTTATCCTCACAACAACCCTGGGAGGTCAATGCTATTGTTATTCCATTGTACACATGAGGAAACCAAAGGTAAAAAGAGTTCAGTGACTAGACCAGGATCACACAACTAGTGGGTGCCTAAGGCTGGCTTTAAACTCAGGACTTTCTGACTTCAAGTCTAGCATTCTTTCCCTCACCACCTCACTGCCAGTGAAATCACAAGCCCAATGCCTGTCTTTGTACATCATTCAGTTATTGCTTTGGGGTGTATCCTTTGCTTTTTACTACTGCCTGTAACTTTTAGATTGGTGTCAGAGCCTAAAGACAAGGAAAGCCCCATTAGGACCGTGGAATATCCTATGCCCTCTTCTCAGCTTGCTAGATTAATTTAAAGAGTATAAATAATGCAGAAGCAATTTTTATTGTTTTAAAATATCCTTTTCTTAATAATGTCTTCTTAATTACAGAGCAAAGAGATTGCATTCCAGCTTCATGAGGATTTAATGAAAGTTCTTAATGAGCTCTATACGGTAAGCGTGTTAACTTTGCTTCTGTTACGGGAATTGTTTGGTTCAGAATCCTTGTTTGTATAAGCATGTCTCGTGTCAGAATTTATTCCACATCAAACTAATGATGCAGTTCGCCTGGTAGAGAAATGCATGCTAACCTAGTGGAAAGATATGCTGGCTGTGTTTGCTCCCTTCCCCTGGCATGTGTATGGCAAGTCCTCTTTGTTCAGTATTGCACTTCCTTTTAAAAACCCTCCTCGTCTTAAATGGGCCATTTCCATGATTATAACAACTGGAGTTGCTTTATCCTGAGACTTTCAGTTTTTTTCCCTCCCTGTTTAGCTAATGACTTAGTCAGCTTCATTGGCATCTCCTTCCTTTTTTTGGTCATTTTGCATGGAAGGTGGAAGCCAGTACTTCATTTTATTCAGGGAATTGCACATAAAGAAATTAAATTTTTAATTAAAAGATTTCATTCAAGAAGCAGCACAAATCTGTAAAGAGAGATTTGAAGCGCAGAATAAGCTTCAGACCTACGGCACTTTAAATAGCAGTCAGTTTGAATTTTGAAGATTCTCTCCAATATCACTCAATTCAAATTCAGTATGGAATCATAGAATTATGGATTTTCCTAGATTCATAATTTCAATTTTATCCTCAAACCCTCCCTCAACTCAGCCTTTATTTAAATAGCTGACAAACTTTTTCTCTTTCTGCCTTGAAGATAAAATATAAATTTCTAAAATATAAATATAAAAAATATAAATTTATATTAAAAAGATTATTTAAAGCTCTTCATTTTTCACTTGATCCTAGCCTATGCTTCCAGTGTCATAATATATATTATTTCCTGTCCCGCACTCTGTGGACCAGACCAACTGTCCCTCTTTCTCTATTTCTTACCAAATACATAGTTTCTCATTCCCATGCGTTCATACTGCCCCTACCCCTGAAATGTATCACCCTTACCCTCCATACACAACTCAAGGTGCCACCTTCTACGTGAAGCCTTCCAAAACCATCGCCTCCCTTCCCTAATTACTTTGTGTTTCTTCTATGTGTTCTGTGCACATTTATGTATATACATTTTGTATCACCTGGTGGAATAGAATCTGAAACTAGAGAGTGTTTCTTTTTTTTTCATCTTTGTATCTCTACTGCTTTGTCCTACTTGGTACACTGTAGGTGCTTAATACATGTTTGTTAATTGATTAATTAAATTTGAGGAAACCTTAGAACTTGTTCTGAGTTCCTGTATGATGGTTGCATATAACTGGCAAGTGTTGTCTAGTCTTTACTTAGAGCTTAGCACACTAAAAGTTATAGGTTTGCAGTGGGAGGCAGCTAGAGATTGAGAGCCAAGGCTAAAGATGGGAGGTCCTAGGTCCAAATCTGGCCTCAGACACTTCCTAGCTGTTTGACCCTGGGCAAGTCACTTAATTCCCATTGCCTAGCCCTTACTACTCTTCTGCCTTGGAATCAATAAGGAATCAATAAGGAAATCAATAATTGATTTCTAGGCAGAAGATAAAGTTAAAAAAAAAGTTTTAGACTTTGTACAGTTCTGGTTGTTAGGAACTTCTTCCTTGTAATTAAGTTAAAGCTGTTTCCTTATAATTTCCCAGTTTTCTCTGGAGTCACACAAAATGAATCTGGTTCCTCTTTCCTGTGTTCTTTCTTGTAAGGACTGTCTTCTGATTTCCAGGTTAACCATCTCCAATTCATTCCATTGATCTTTAAGAAAAGGTTTCAGGAAAGTCTCTTCACCAGTAATCTTCCCCCTTCACAAATTTGTGAGCATTCCTCTTTGATTTTTATGAATTTTATTCTAAAAGAGACAATCATGGAATTCAAAGGCAGTTCTTTGTAGTGGTGATAATGTGTATTTGTGTAGGCTATAATTATTTAGAATTATTCTTTCTGGGTAAACCTTGTTAGAATTTACCTATAATTGAAATAGAAATACTCCTCACTAAGTCCTAAAAATCCTGGGAAAACTTTTTTGTAAATAAAAATTTTCATTGGGTCTCTTTGATGAATTAAGTGTATTCTCTCCTTAACGGAATCCTACAATCAAATTTTTTGTAAAACAAAGTAGGCTGTGATAGAAAACCAGTCACCCTCACCCTCTTCCTATTCATAATGTTATATACATCTGAATTTTCATTTACAAGATCTGTTTAGAATGGAGTATGCCTAAACTGAAATAGAAGCCTTTTCTGAAATTCCTACTTGTGTGTTCATCTTTGGGAGTTTGGTTTTCTTCTGGTGCCATGGTGAAGACCATTAAAAATATTATTTGTTGTGATCCTGCCTGCCTCAGAAAGCCATGTTTATTCCTTATCAGAAGAAATGAAGTTGAAAGTTGGTTAATTAATACTGTTTAATTTTATTTCAATGGTTTACTTATTTCTGATCACGTAAGATCTGAGCAATTTTCCAAAACCTTCATTTAAACTTTAATTAAATGAGTGACAGGAATTTTAAATGGCTAAACATAAATAAGTGAAATAGCTAAAAGCCCTGCCTTAATGTTTATTGAAAAGGGAATGGCAATACTTCTCCTTGTACTTTGTTACTGTGATGGAGTTGTGATCTCCTTGAACTGGGTCCTCATAACCAAGGAGCAGATCAGAGCCCATCCACACTTTTTCATCCAGGACTTTTATCCATATTCTTCGTTTTCTTTAAACCTTAATGCATTTGAAGAGCCTAGCCTAGCAGAGTTGGAAGGGCCACCAGACATTATATATTCAGGAATCCCTTCTCTAGCCTGGCCAAGCACGCATCCAGACTTCTCTTCAAACTTCTGGTCGTCTGGAAGCTACTCCTTCCTAACGTCGACCATTACACTTTTGTACAGCTCCAATTATGAGAATTTTTGCCATATATCAAGACTTTCCAGAAGTCTTCCACACCATATCTCTAGTTCAGAGCCAAATGTGCTACATCTAATCCCTCTACCACATGTCAGTCTTTTCAAATACTTGGAGAAAGTTCTGTTGTGCATAATAATAGTTAATATTTAGATCATGCCTCGAGATTTTCAAAACATTTTACAAACATCTCATTTTATCTTAATATCTTAAATATCTTAACAATAACCCTGGGAAATAGGACTCTTATTGAAACAGACAGATTAACCAATTTCCCAAGATCACACAGTTAGTAAATATGTAGATTCGAACTCAGTTCTTCTTGACTCCTCACTCTATCTGCTATGCCACCTAGCTCCCATAAATCTTCTCTTCTGCAATTCTAATATAACATTCTCCAGTCCTTTCACCATTATGGTCATTTCCTAATCACTTCCTTTGATTGATTTGCCATTTGTCATTGTCACCCCAAAAATGTGGTGCCCAAGGCTAAACGTTGATGTAATACACATTTCACACATATGGTCTAGCTGGGATAGAGTGCAATAAGAAAATCATACTCCTCATTCTGAGTACTGGCCTCCATTAATTAAGCCAAGATGGTGTGTGAGCTTTCTGGCTGCCAAGTCACACTATTGGGCTCAGGAGATCTTTTTTGACATGAGCCAATTTTTCTCTATATCTTATTTCTTCCATAACTATAGGATTGAGAGTTGGTTTCTGGCCCCCCCCACCCCCACCCCCACCCCCGCTAAATCCATGTATAGTTCTTGACATTTATCACCTTTTTCCTCCGTAACAACACAATTAGGGGGTTTCCCCTGTAAATCCTTGCGTAAATCTTGATGTTGTTTATCACTAGTCATTTGAATTATATTTGGCTTGTCCTTCTAAACTTTTGCTGTCTTTTTTGGATCCTGACTCAGTCATCCATTATATTATCTGCCCTTCTTATATCCGTCTCCTTTACAAATTCAAAAGGTGCCATTTTTGCCTTTATCTAAGACGTTAATAAAAATGCTAAATAACAGATCCCTGGAGCATTCCATTAGACATTTCTCTCCAAAATGGCATTGATCCATTAATGACTAGTCTTTGGGTCTTGTCATTCAATCATTTTTGAACCCACTTAATTATACTTTCATCTAAATTACATCTCACCATATTGTTAAATGCAAAAAAGGATAACATGCAAGACTTTTTCCAGTTGTTTTTCCAAAATCTAGGTATACTCTAGACCAGTGATGGTGAACCTTTTAGTGACAGAGTGCTGACCCCGACCCAGAGACCACGTGCCATGCCCCTCCCCACCCCCCACTGAGTGCTGGGTGTGCCCTGCCCCCCCCTTATCCCACACAAGCGAGGGAGAAAGTGTTCCCATTGGGCTGCTAGGCAGAGGGGCAGGTGATATGAAAAAATGTCATCAGGCATGGTGGAGAGGGGAAGGGAGCAGCTCCACCCTAGTCCCTCTGTCTTTCTAGTAATGAACTTGCGAGTAGGGGGGGGTGGAACTGCATGCCCACAGATAGGACTCTGCATGCCATCTTTGGCACCCATGCCATAGGTTTGCCATCACTGCTCTAGACTTTCGCCTAATGTCCTAGTCTAGTAATTCCCAAATTATATCCCAGAAGGCATTGAGGTTAGACTAGCATGGCTTCTTATTGATGAAGCTCTGCTGACTCTTAACAATAATCCTGGCTTTTCTCTCTAAATACTCATACACCAATTTTTTAATAATTCCAGAATTTTGCCAGGAATCAAATAAAGCTAATTGACTCATAGTTCAGCAGTTCCCCCCCCCCTTCTCCTTTCCACTAAAACTCATTTAAAAATCAAGATATTTGGCCTTCTGCAGGTCTTCCACATTTCTCCTTTTCCCCACAAATTTTCAGCCATCGCTGGTGGCATCTCAGTACTCAGAGCCCTCAGTCTTGTGGCTAGTTCGTCTGGGCTTAGTGGTTGGAGCTCATTGAGAGACTTATTATCACCTCACTTAGATCAGGCCTCAGCTTCATGCTTGTCAGTGATTTTCAGTCCTCAATCTGAAAAATAACCTTTCTCTTTGAAAGAGAAAAATAAAAACAAAATAAGAGATAAGTACTTTGGCTTTCCATGAATTATGGTATAGTGGAGAGTGCTTAACTAGCACCAGAAAGACCAGGATTTGAATCCTCTCTCAAGCAAAAAATAGTAACTGTATGATTCTAGGTAAAACATTTAACCTGACAACACCAGTGTGCCCTCATCTGAAAAATAAGGAAAATAATAGCACCCAATTCACAGAGGTTGTTGTGAGAGCCAAATGAGGTCATATAAGTAAAGAACTTTGCAGATATTAAAGCACTATATACATCGTTGTGGTTCAGTCATTTCAGTATGGCTTAATTCTTTATGACCCTGTGGGTATCTCTCCATAGAATTTTCATGGAATGATATTTCCTTCTCCAGTAGCAGACAGATGTTAAGTGACTTGCCCAAGGTCACACAACTAGGAATTTTCTGAAGCTGAATTTGAACTCTAAGTCTCCTGACTCCAAACTCAGTGTTCTATCCACCACAGGACCTAGATAACCCCCACATACATTACAACTATTCAATAGAGCACTAGCCCTGGAAATATAAATACAAGCAAATAATATAGACCCTACTCTCAAAGAATTTACATTCTATTTGGGGGAGACAATACAGAAAAGGAAGCTGGAAAGAGAAGGGAAAATGGGGAGGGGTGGAGTTGGGGAGGTGGTACTTTTTAGAGGTAAGGCAGCAAACAAGGAGAAGGAGGAGTCAAAGTGAAGGGAGGGAAGTGAAGCATGACTAGGGTCTTTCCTAAAATGGTGGTCTGGGGCAGGTAGGTAAGTGAATAGAGTGCCAGGTTTGCAGTTGGGAGGACCTTGGTTCAAATCTAGTGTCAGATACTTCCTAGCTGTGTGACCTTGGGCAAGGCACTTTACCCCAGTTGTCTAGCCCTTGCCACTCTTCTGTTTTAAAATTGATACTAAGACAGAAGAAAGGATTTTTTAAAATAAAAAATAAAATGGTGGTCCTAGGGAACAAGTCACCAGTCAGGAGGAGAGTACAAATATGAATAATATTACTATCATTTTTATTCTCTTCCCTGAGCACAGTTTTTGAAATTCTTCATACTTCTACCCAACTCTTTGGTTAAAAAAATCACTTTGTAGTTGTATAAAAAGAAAACTGAATACTCAGCATATTGGATTTCAGAACTTCTTGTGCCAGGAATCATTTGGGTATTTTCTTAAACTAGGAAGGCTATGTAATGAAGGGGAACATTGTACACGCAATCAGAAGATTTGGGTTAGGAACTCCCAGATCCACAATGTGCTAGCCATGATGGCCTTGGCAAATTAATGAACACAAACCTTTCTATGTTACAACCTCCCCACTCGTGAAATGGTTATAACGATCATACAACCTACCCCAATGGGGTTTTTCAGGAAGCCCTTGGAACATCATAAAGTGCTATACATTTAGCCAGTATTTCATCAAAAGAACAAAAGCAAAGAAGTCTCATTACAGAGAACTCAAAAGAAGAGCTCAGTTGGTACCATTTTTGACCCTGGAATTTTTCATAGACTTGGACTGCAAATGGAACCTGAAATTTAGGGATTATATTTGTTATGAGTCCCAAAAACCAGCCAGAAATCGTGGGGTAAGGTGAACGTGGGCTCAGTGATATTATTTGAGTTTGCTTGACCTCAATTCAAGCCATTTCACCTTTGTGTCTCCTTTGAGGAATCAGAGAATAATATGAGTTGTGATGAAGTTTGAATTAGATATTCTGTAGAGTGCTTTGACCTCAAGAGAGAAATTATATTATAATTCGGTGGCACCACTCAGGCAAGTCCAAGGGTCAGTCATATCCAGGGGGAAGAAACCTTTGGATGGCACTCATAATCCCAAAGCAACAAGGACCTGATATTTGGTCTCCCTTGCATTTAAAATGGAAATGTTATAATAGTTCTTTGTTCCATGAAATAGATCTGTCATAGCGTATCACATGTACGATTTGTGCTGGAAGGAGAGGGGAAAAAAACATGAAATACTGAAGCATTGGATTCAGGCTTAGGGAAGCTCAGAATCTAACTGAGTGTTCTTGCCCCAATAGACAGATTGACCCTGAACAGATGAGAGAATAGCCTGCCTCTGTGTCACCACCTTCTTAAATGACCTCTTTATTCTTTGTTAATTTATGAGAGAAAGTGTTCAGTGTAAGGAATGCCTGGAAATAAAGGTACTTTCTAATGCAGCAGAGATTCATAACTTCTTTGGCATTGTGAACCCCCTAGGCAGTTGGGTGAAGAAGCACACAGACCCTTTCTCAGAAGAGTAATTTTTAACTACATAAAATAAAATACCAACAGGGGGGTGCAAAAGAAATCCATTAGGCTTGAATGCAGTTATCACAATATTGAGGGGAGGAAAAAACAAAACAAAAATGAGTCCACAGACCCCAGCATAACAGCCTTTGCTTTTTTGTAGGTTTTTCTCCAGGAGAGGGGAGAGTTTGTATAAATTTTATAAAATCTTAGGCCCCTTTTTTTGTTTATTGAGAGCATCTAAACAAAGGGGGCAGAGAGCAGGGTTAAGGCTGTCAGCATCCCTCTCTCCTGTGATTATTAACCTATTCCCAAGTTAAGGGGGAGGATCTAACACAAATATTGTAGTTATAATTAACTTTTCTCCATGCCCTGAAATTTTATAACATTCTTTTGTAGGAAGGGTTTGACAATCGTAGTATTACAGTCCAACATTATTCATCAGGGGAAATTGTGTGTGTGTGTGTGTGTGTGTGTGTGTGTGTGTGTGTGTGAGAGAGAGAGAGAGAGAGAGAGAGAGAGAGAGAGAGAGAGAGAGAGAGAGAATTTACTCANGAGAGAGAGAGAGAGAGAGAGAGAGAGAGAGAGAGAGAGAGAGAGAGAACATTTACTCATTTACTATGCCCTGTATACACTATAGTCTAATTTAAGTTTGTGAAAACTTTCGTGAAATATCCAAGCTGTTGATGTGGGTCATCTTTTTTCAAACCAATCCCCAAAGCACTTTGTAAGAGCCATTTGAGGATTAAGAAGTGTTTCTTTCAGAATCTTCTCTGGAACAAGGTAGCAGCAGCCTCTCATTTAACTTTCCTGTTGTGTGTGTCAACACCACCTGTTTGGCTGTGCATTCAGAAACTGCTTATTAGAGCTAAGTATACACAACATTTCCCACTCTCCTCTGCTTTCTTCTTCCTGGACTTCTCTATTGATTCCCATGACATCTGCGGATGGGACCTGGAGAGAGTTTCAGTGTTGTCCATTAAATGGCTAAACTCTTTGTGGAGGAGGAAATCTGAAAACATTGTGGCCAGCCGTTATCAGATATTCTCCCCTGCCCCAACATGCCTTTGAAGCCCCTATCTCTTTGGAATGCTGACATGAAGGAGCTGGTTGTTTTTAAGAGCTGAAGAAAAATCGTTTTTCATTTCAAACCCTTCCTTGAAAAATCCCGACTTCCACAGCTACAGAGAGAAGCCCCTTGCAGCCAGTGCTGGATAGAACTCCCCAAAGCTAAAAGACAGATAATGCTGTACAGGCGAGCAGAAGAAACTTGCCAATGGCAAGGTTGAAAAAAAAGGTACTTTCTTCTTCCGCAGATCAGATTTTCTCTGTGCCTCAGAAACTTTGGATTTCTTTTTAAAAAAGAAAAAAAAAACTACACAACTCCTCCTAAATGTTGAGAGGGGAAGAGATTTTTTTTTTTACATGTCAATATATACAGGTATATTCACACTAAACCTGCAGCCCCACAGTCCTTTGGATTGTGTCATAAAGTAATAGGAGTGAACAAATGTTCACAAAATGCCAGACTGAGTACATACTGCTATGGAAATGAGATGCAGGCCACGCCACCTCCCCAAATGGAAAACTAACTCAAATACCAAATTCTCAGTCAGGCCACATGGAAAAGTTTAGAAAAAAACAATTTCTCGAGGTAATTGAGTTGACAAATTATTTCCCTATCTCCTTCCCCTTGTTTGGATTGATAGACGTACACAAACAGAGGAAAGCATGGTTCTTATCCAAATGTGCATCCAGTCACTTCTGAGTTCTCCTCTTGGCTTGACCAGCCCCCAGCTTCAGTAGTTCATTTAAGCAACCTGAATTTGGCCATGATAGGACGTGGGGGTGCAGTGGAAGCTTTTCCCCGAGAATCTTTGAGATTGAACATATTTGGATCAGACATTTAGAACAAGAAGAGACCCTTGAGGTCCAAAAATTCTTATACAATCGAGGAAGTTAACACCAAGGAAAGAGATATAATTTCACCTTGAGTTGGTGGTCAAGTTGGCCAGTATCATCTTTTCCAAATCTAAGATTCTGTTATGATTAAAAATGAGGATGGCCGAGATCAAAAGGGAGAATAGTATTTTAATAAAAGCCATGCTGATAGAGATAAACTGACCATGCGCCTGTAAGCAACCTATTCCAACCTCACCCTCAGCCTTTCCTCTCTCCGTGAGCTCAGGTGGCTAAAGAGGAAGTTCCAAGTCACTCCCCCCTACTTAAAACAGTCCCTCACCTTGAATACGTAATTCAAAACAGGAAACCCATGAAACCCATTGGACCACGGGAAATGTAGTTTTAAAGACCCCAAGTGATTTTAAATGACACAATTCTGTAATAGTGGATCGTGATAATAATTGACGTTGGCATGGTACCTGTAAGTTTGTAGAGGGCTTTACCTATCGTGCGCCCTTTTTTTTTGGAGATCAAGAAATTGGTGGTCAAAGAGGCTAAGTGATTTGGTCTGGATCACAGAGCTAAGGGGACAGGCAGGGTATGAAGTACGGGTTACTTAGCATTTTGCTCTCATCTCAAAGCCATTAAACAATTCACCTTTTTTACTCTAAATTGGTTGAATTCGTTTTTCTAAAAACCTTTGTTCCATTCTTAAAGGGCTAGCAGATCATCCTTGCTAGGAGAAGAGAGTAGAAGATAGAACACTGCTTGCTATGGTCTATGGGGTCATAAAGAGTTAGACACACCTGAACAACAGCAAAATATCTACAATAAAAACCAAGTTAGGAGAAAAAGTCATGCCTTCCTAGAAATTATGTATTTATTGAAATAAAGTCAAATATGTGCTTAATAGTTACTCTCTACTACAGATGAAAAAAGTAGAGAAAGCAAAGTAAAGAGATTTTTTTTTTTTACCAGTTGATAGAATAGAGATCAACTCCTGTAACTAGTTGGAGTCTTTGGTCTATTGGGTTACATTAGGTCTTACTAAAAGTTTAACTCAACACACATTGATTAAGTGTACAATACTAGGGGACAGTTAAGTGGTTCAGTCAGACCTAGAGACGGGAGGTCTTGGGGTCAAATCTGACCTCAGACATTTCCTAGCTGTGTGACCCTAGGTAAGTCACTTAACCCCCATTGTCTAGCCCTTACGGTTCTTCTGCCTTGGAACCAATACACAGTATTGATTAAGACATACAGTAAAGGTATAATAAAAAGTATATGGTACTGCGCTAAGTGCTGGAGATATGAAAATGAAAAATAATACAGTCCCAGCCTCAAGTGAGAACTTTCCATCTTTTTATGCCATATGCACAAATATATATAATATGAAGTAATTTGTGATAGAGATAATAGAGAAGTCTTGAGCATGTCTTCACATTATTTGTACGAAAGGTATTAACCCATTTATTTGGGTTCCAAACTGTGATTTCATCATTATGGAGAATGACTCATCAAGGAAATCTTTTTTAAGGGCAGCTAGGTGGTTCAGTCAAAAGAGAGCCAGGCCAGGGGATGTGAGGTCCTGGGTTCAAATCTAAACTTAGACACTCCCTAGCTGTGTGACCCAGGGCAAGTCATTTAACCCAAGTTGCCTAACCCTTACCACTCCTTTGCCTTGGAACCAATACTTAATATTGATTCTAAGACAGAAGGTAAGGAAAGAAAAAGAAAAGAAGAGAGAGAAGGAAGGAAGGAAGAAACAAAGGAAGGAAAAAACGAAGGAAGGAACAAAGGAAGGAAGGAAGGAAGCCTCATTGACCTATGTACATGGCAAGTGTTTTGCACCATAAATCCCTAGAGTTGCCTGGTACACTGAGAACTTATGTGAGGGAATATCTAGTGATGGACCATTAGGAAAGACAGTCACTGCAGCTTCACCTACCCATACATGATTCTAGAATTTAATTCCAAACTCTGCTTCTGACCCATGAAAATAGAACTAACATCAGAGCCAAGTTCTGGACCTGAATTGAGGGTAGCCAGTACAACATCCTGTCCTTACAAATATAAACCCTGTAATTGTTATGATCTGAAATAACATTTTAGGGATTGCTGAGTGCTCCACTGTTGCCTCTGGAATATTAAAGCAAGAAGGCCTCCAGCACATTGACCAAACCCTGTATGGAGGATTTATGGGAAGTCAGGGGTGAGAGTTAGACAAGATGAGAAGTCATGGATATATTAGGATCTACACCACTGAAAAGAATTACTACATCGGGGAGATCTCAGTTTCATTCAAGTACAAGCAAAATAATATTTATTCCCCTTTAGGGTAAATTAGCTCTCTCTGTCATGCTCATGTTGAAGTATTAAAACTAGAGTAATTAACCATGGCTTATCTGCCTAATTAGAAATTGCTAAAGTAGGAGCTTATTTTTAAAAGATGACTACTGTCATCCTACTGAAGCCAGCTATGATAGTCATACAGAAGAAGCCTATAATAGATCCGTCACAGGGGCAGTCCAGCCTATACCAAATAATATCTTGCCTTTCCCCCTTAATGACCAGTTAATGACTGATCAATAACCAGTTGGGGGACTAATTAATGTCAGTGTGGTGATGGATACTCCCACATTATGGTCCATCAGTTTAGCAGCAAACTAGATAGATTATAAGGATATTGGGGGCTTCTGGATATTTCTGTTCTCTACAACAGATTAAGGATGAACACAGAGACAATGGGGAATCCTAATGTGAATTGGAACATCCACGGAATGATGTACTGCTTTGTTTCATCTGCCTTAAATCATTCAAAGATGACTGGGACAGGATTCTTTGTATATTTTTTTCCAGTTGAAATATTGTTCTATGAACCACCACTAACAATGTGGGCTGTTATTCCTGTAAATTTATTTAATATTTTTTTCTAAAATAATAACATAATGGTGTAGCCGAGAAATTATATAATTATATGGGGACATAGGAATGATCCTGTGATTTCCTCCAGTGTAGGTAAAAACCAATGTAGAAACTACTTGGAAATCCCCTAAAGCACAAAGAAATCATGTGCCATTCATGGTCACATAACTATAAGAGTCAAAGGCAGAGATTCAAACCCACAACTTTTGAATTGCAAGCCCAAAGCTCCTCCCACTATGTCACACTGCCTCTACCTTCTGTTTATAAAATAATTTTGGGACCTTAAGTTTGGTTAATTTTACGTGTTATTTTTTTCCTGCATGCAACTCACAAGTTTGCATGGCAAATGTCAAGAGAAAGCAAGGGGGATCCCCAGCACATTTGGATGGCCCGTGCCCCAGATCTTACTATGATGAAAGGAGCATCCCCACTGATGAGATCCATACCTCCATTTGAGTATTTTGAACATGCAATTCCCATCTTATTCCTTACATGTTAGAACTTGTTAACATCTCAGTTTGGTATCCAGCAAGCAATTAAGAAATGTTTTTTTATCCATTAGTTCATTCATCTTATCTCCATGAAGGTCTGACTTAGCAGACATGAGATAAAAATATCTCATCTCCTTGATAATAACTTTAATTTTGTTCTTAGCCCTGCCATTCTATGCTGTTCCAAATTATTTTCCCCTGCAATGACTCATGTGTTCATCCCCACAGAGGGGAAGGAGCCATAAATTCATAAATACCTAGACTCTCAGCAGTGGGTTTGGGGGCATCCTGCATGGTGGCTTGCACTAGTAGACACATAATAAATGTTTGTTGAATGAATGAATTATTCAGTTACAAAATATCATGCAGTAATGACAAAGGTAAGTTTTCACCCATAGTAAAGGAAAAGCCATTTCATTACAGATGGGGGGAAAAAGACTAGGAAAAATGAAATAGAAAAATTAGAAAATAGAAAGTAAAAAAAAGAAGAAATAGAGAAAATTCTACTCCCTGTCTACACCTCAGCACACCCCTGAGATAGGCAACATCGTGCTTCCTATTACTTTCTGGTATCCCATAGGATACTGCACTTGGCTAAATAAATCCAACTATGTGTATATATGTATTTCTTCTTCGAATCAATTCCAGTTTGAAATACTACAGTAGCTTCTTTCAGCCTTTTCCTCCTGTAATGTATACAACGTAGTGCTACTAGATTGGTTTTCTTATTATAAAGGTATTATTGTGACACTCCCCTGCTCAAATATCTTCAGTGGATCCCTATTTGCTTGCCAAATAAATACTGAATTCCTTATTTGTCTGACACTCAAGATCATTCAGCTTGATTTTCCACCTTTATCCTACTTTCCTTTCCTTTACACATTGTACCCTTGGGCCAAACTGAATTATTTGATGGACTTGTCACATGTTTTCTCACACTCTCTTTTACATGGAATGTCTCTTGTCTTCTCTCTGTTTGTTACATCCTGCTCATTTTTCAAGGACTAACTCAAAAGCTGCCCTTTCCACATAAGCCTTTCCCAATTATCCCCAACTGGAATCAAATTTGTCTCAAAGCGTCTCAGAGTATTTTTTTTAAACCCTTACCTTCCAGCTTAGAATCAATACTGTGTATTGGTTCCAAGACAAAAGAGTGGTAAGGGCTAGGTAATGAGGGTTAAATGACTTGTCCAGGGTCATACTACTAGGAAGTGTCTGAGGCCAGATTTGAATCCAGGACCACCTGTCTCTAGGCCTGGCTCTCAATCCACTGAGCCACCCAGCTGCCCCCAATCTCATAGTATTTTATATCTTTATGTGCTTTGATTCAAAAACTATTTCTGAGTGTCCAGTGTGTGCAGATCCTGGAAATTATGAAGACTAATAAGACACTGTCATAGCTTTCAAGGAGTTTGTAGTTTGCAGTCAACCAGATGAGTACAAAAAAAGCTTCAATCCAAATTAGGATATGAGGGATACAAAGAGAAGACAAAACAAAGCGCTGTGAGACTTTCTGGAAAGGAGTAACAGTATTTTACTAGATTTGGAGTCAAGAGATCTTGTTTTGAATTCTCTAGTAACATTTACTACCTATGTGACACTGGGCAGGTAGCTCCCTGGTCCATAATTAAAATGACGGGGTTGGCCTAGCTGGCTTCTAACTCCCCTTCTAGCTCTGAAGTTATGGTCTTGTAATCCGAGAAGGCTTCATGGAGAAGGTGGCCTGACCTTTGAAGGAAAGAAAGGGAGCTGGAGGTAGGAGAGTGCTATTCCAAAAAGTATAAGCAGGAAGAAAGTACAAAATTAATGGGAATAATAGTGTGCAGTTCATTTGGACTAGGACATGAAGTATGAAAGAGGGAGAGTTGGAGTTAAGATTAGAAAGAGAAATTGGACCCAGATTGTCTAAAACCTTGAATACCTTCATTACTAGGGAGCTACTAAAGATTTGGGGCAGGCAAGTGACCTCATCAGGCCTTAAGAAGATAAGAAGGGCTATGATGAGGTAAAAGAGTAAGAACAGAGGGAGGCTGTAAGAAACCCACTTACATGCTGTTTGAAAAGTCTGGCAAGGGGCAACTGGGTGACTCAGTGGACTGAGAACCAGACCTAGAGACATGAGGTCCTGGGTTCAAATCTAGACTCAGACACTTCCTACCTGTGTGATTCTGAGCAAGTCCCTTAACTCTTGTTGTCTAGCCCTTACCACTCTTCTGCCTAGGAACCAAAACACAGTATTGATTCTAAGATGGAAGGTAAGGGGAAGGAAGGAAAGGAAGGAAGGAAAGGAAGGAAGGAAGGAAGGAAGGAAGGAAGGAAGGAAGGAAGGAAGGAAGGATTAAAATAAAGTGATGACTCTAAACCAGTCCCCAAGATTTAACAGTAAACTAGAAGGTGTGAATGAAGCTAGGAAGCTAGGAAGACCCTCAGAAGCTCTCTAGTTTGGTCCCTTCATTTTACAGATGAGGGAATTGAGGTAGACAAGGGTTAAGTGACTTGCCCAAAGTCACCTACTTAAGGGCCAACAATGAGAAGGGGATGGGACCAGCTGACCTCTAACACTCCTTCTAGCTCTGAAGTTGTGTTTCTGTAATCAGAGAAGGCTTCATGAAGAAGGTAGCAATTGAACTTAACCATGGAAGAAGGTAGAGAGCTTACCCAGTCACATAGCCATTATGTATCAGAAGTAGGAAAGGAGCAATAAAACTGTAAAGAAGGGCAACAAAATCTCTTACTACTTTATGTATGGCTGAAAGACAATTTACTGGAAGAGATGGCATCTTGTTTTACTAAATTAACCAATCCTTTGATAATTAGCATCGGTAAGCATATTGGAATTCTTCTACCTTCCCTCAGTTGTATGACTGCAAAAATGACATCTGCCTTAGAATCTTACTTGCTAAAGCATACCTAGTCTCTTCTCCAACTTTCATCAAAGCCACCATCACTAAGTATATAGATTACTCTCATAAAAATATGGAAGCAATGGGAAAGGAGGCGTACTAGTCACTAGGCATTGGTGTTTTCTCAGTTGCTTTTTCTGGGACACTTTTTCTCTAAGCCTTTGGGATCCTCCCATCCTTTTTTCTTTATTTTGACAGTTACTAGATTGAATTAAAATTTTTTTTTTAAATAATTTCCTCAAAAGCTCAGGAAAAGGAAATGTTTTTTAAAGTGTAGAAACAAATTTACATAGCACAGCCTTCTTATATATCTGGTACCTTGAAAGGAGGAGCAGACAATATTATGGCTCCTTTTTATGTGTGTGACATATTCATATTGAAGCGAAACAAATTCCTGCACTGGCCAAAATGGTGCAATGGACAGAGTACTGAGCCTGCAGTCAGGAAGACTCATCTTTCTGAGTTCAAATCTGGCTTCAGATACATAATAGCTGTTTGATCCTGGAAAAATCACTTAATTCTGTTTGCCTCAGTTTCCTTAATGAACTGGAGAAGGAAATGACAGACCATTCTACCATCTTTGCCAAGAAAACCTCAAATGGGGCCATGAAGAGTTGGACAGGACAGAAATAACTGAACAATAACAAGGAATCATTTTATATATTGAGCCCATCACCTCTCTGTCATGGCCTGAATGGGTCATTATATGAACATTCCTCCCATTCCCCCCAATTAAATCAATTTCCCCTTGAAATAAGAATTTTCTTTGTTTGCTTTTGTATACGTTTTTTCCCTCACATAGGATATAAGGTATTTGAGGGTAGGAACTTTATTCATTTTTGTCTTTGGATCACAAGCACCAAACACAATCCTTACCATAAAGTAGATGTCGAATAAATTATTTTTATTTGAATGAGTTAAAAAGTCTTGGAATATGACTATTATGGAAATTATATATGATGTTTAGTTAGCCCAGGAAAGGCTGAAGACAATGTGTGATTAGCCTAATGGATGCCTCATCAATTCAGTAGCCTGACATATCCAACCTTCATGATAGTCTTCAAGTTCAGGAGGGCTTAATGTAAAAAAGTAGGTAGATTAATAACTTAGCATGAAGAATTTAGGTTAGAATAATGGAAGACTCTCCAAACATGATTGCTAAAGTCTCAACTAGTGAGGTGAGTTGTGGAATCTTTTTTTTCCCCTAGTAAGACATGGATGGTTTTCTTCTATAAAAAAATTAAAATTTTATTTCTATCCTTTTTTTAGATCACCAAAATTTCCCCCCAGTATCCTTCCCTTAGCACTCCTGAGACAGCCATCCCATTTATCAAATAATATTTTTTAAAAGCTGAAAAAAATTACAAGGAACAAACATGGCCCAAAGGAAAAGGTATGAGTAAACACCCTCTTCACACCCTTTTCTGAAGCCCATGATTGTTGAAAACTGCATGTATTTTCAGTCTTTTTCAATATATAGGTCAGTTATGCTGATTTCTACGGCTTCCTCATTTTTCTTTTTTGTCTTTGTTGTTCAGTGGTTTTTCAGTCATGTCCAACTCTATAAACCCATTTGAGGTTTTCTTGGCAATTGTATTGGAGTGGTTTGTCATTTCCTTCTCCAGCTCATTTTACAGATGCAGAAACAGGGTAAAGTGACTTGCTCAGGGTCACCTAATTAGTAAATGTCTTTGGCTGGTTTTGAACTCATGAAGAATTCTGGATTCCTGATTTCAAACCAGGCATTCTATCTACTGCATCACTTAAGCTGCCCAATAATAACTTCTTAATATTTTTTTTTTAATTCAACCTTGAGGGGGCAGCTGGGTGACTCAGGGGATTGAGATCTACATCTAGAAATAGGAGGTCCTGGATTCAAATATGGCCTCATATATTTCCTAGCTATATGACCTTGGGCAAGTCACTTATCCCCCATTGTCTAGCCCTTTACCACTCTTCTGTGTTAGAACCAATACACAATATTGATTCTAAGACTGAAGGTAAGGGTTTAAAAAAAATTAAACTTGATATGATGATAAGAACATTAACCATGGAATCAGAAGACCTGATTCATTTCTCAATTGTGGTATTGGCTTCTTGTGTGACTTCACCATTCTGGACCTTCATTTGCTCATAAAAGAATTGTATTAGATGATCTCTAAGGTCTAATGACCCATGGTCCTAGTAGAGAGAGAGAAAGAGTGAAATTCAAAGGATTTGGATTCAAGTTCTCCCTCACTTAAATAATAATACCTGTGTGATGTTGGGCAAGAAACAGCCTCATTGGTCTTCAGTTTCCTCATCCATAAAAGGAGGAAATTGAACATGATTTCTGAGGTCCCTTTTAACTCTAAATCTATGATTCTAGAAACTGTTGAAAACCTATGTTATATGTGCCTGTCGGTACTCTAGAAGCTGTGTTGGTTTTTTGTTTTTGTTGTGGGTTTTTTTTTAATGTGGGCAGCCCTTCTCCTGACTTAGATAATAAATAAGATTTTTAAATAATTTCCCCTTGTTGATCATTTCACAAGGCTAGCTTGAAGACTGGGATAACTTTGAGTTTGCCAATACTTGGCAGTTAGTAGAAGCTTAATAAATATTGTTGATTATTTGATTGGTCCCATTTACATAGAATATAATGGTTCAGCTCGGTGGCATAGTAAATAGAGCAGTGGCCTTGGAATCAGAGTGGTCTGAGTTCAAATCAGGCCTAAAACATTTACAAGTTATGTGACTCTGGACAAGTCTCTTAACTCTGCCTCAGTTTCCTCATCCATCAAATGAGCTGGAAGGGGAAATGGCAAGCCATTCTAGTATCTATGCCAAGAAAATGCCATAAGGGGTCACAAAGAGTTGGGCACAATTAAAATGACTAAACAGCAACATGGGGAGTATAATATATTGCTAGACCTATAATTAAAGCCATCTTGAATAAGACCTGACAGAATTTATACTTCGTTGACATAGTCTTTGTGATCCCAGCTTTGTCTTCATGCCATGATGACACATGGCAGGAAGAATTTTGCGAAGGCCCAGAGGACTTTAGGTAGGAAAGAAAAAAGTGAAAATAGTATACTTCTTTCAGAACCTCCCAATGAAGGAGTCCATAATCCCCTCACCATTCCTCTAAGCAACACTTGCCCTTTGATCTTTCTCCATCCCACAGCTAAAGACAGAGCAAGGGAAGTGGATTAGTGAGTCCAGTGGAAAATATAGAGAATGCTGAATAGACTTTCTGTTTTAAGACTCTACCTTCCATCTTAGAATCAATACTGTTTATTGGTTCCAAGGCAGAAAAGCAGTGAAGGCTAGGCATTGGGGCTTAAGTGACTTGTCCAGGATCACATATCTGGGAAGTTTCTGAGGTCAGATTTGAACCCAGGACCTCCCATCTCTAGGTCTGGTCTCAATCCACTGAGCCACCCAGCTCCCCACCCCCCACCCTAACTTTAGACTTTTAAGATTGCTCCTGCTTCCTCCTCCTCCTCCTAGGTGGGTGTGGGAATTTTTTCTGTATTGAAGAATAAAGATGAAGAAGATATCTGTCCATTAAATTTAAGTGAATATTCCCATCCTTCTTCATTTGATATGCAAAGGACCGTGTTTAGTTCTTTTAGGTTCTTTTTTGACTCCTCTGAAAAGAAAGATATCTTCTGTTTTGTTTTAAATACTTCTGTCAACAGCTTGCATTTTAAACTGTGTAGTTTGCAGGCCTGCATGCATTATCTGTAATTAGGGTTCTTGAAAAGCTTTTAGCATTTTTCCTCTCCAGATTTTTAAATACATTTACTCCAATTTGTTGACATTTCAGAGAAGAGTAAAGATCTTAGGTCAAATACTAACCCATCTTTGGACTGAAGACTGAAACTCCTTTACCACCAAACAACATCCAACTGGATCCAGTCCCAAATTGGAAGCAATTGGGATGAAGCATAGGGAGGAGCCATTGATCAATGAACTAATCTTCATTTAGCACCTCCCCAGATCATTTCTCCATACTGTCTTCTCCCTGGTCATAGTAGTCCGGGAAAATGGGCTTTCACTTTCCACCCAGACTGGCCACATCAGATCTGCTCTACAGGACAGACTCAGAAAAGGCTTTGGGGGAACGAGCTCCTTCGCCAAATCCGCACTCACACCCCACAAAAATGGCTGACACTTGGAACAAGTAGAGTAACTCATTTCTCTAGAATCCGTGGTTCCCAAACTTTTTTGGCCCTTTCCAGAAAAAATATTACTTAGCCTCCTGGAAATTAATTTTTTTAAAAAATTTAATAGCAATTAATAGGAAAGATAAATGCACCTGTGGCCATCACCACTCACTTGGCTCACTGCAGCACCCACCAGGGGGTGGTGGCGCCCACTTTGGAAACCACTGCTCTAGTGCATTAATGTTTACAAAGTTCTTGCTCCTCATTTCATCTTCACAACCACCCTGTGAAGTACATAGCACCAATATTCCTATTTTATTGTGAAGAAAATAGAAACTCAGATTACTCCAGTGATTTGCCCAAGGTCACACAGCCACTAACGCTGGGATTCAAGCCTGTCTGTCTCCTGACTCCATGTCCAGTATTCTTTCTGCTACCTCATAGCTCAGCAGCCAGATGGGGAAAATAGTAGTCATTCAGGTGTTTGCTATGATCCACTTACTTCCAAGATGTGTCTTTTCATGGGGATAGTCTCCCTCTCATTGATGCAAATTTCAATTCATCATAATAGAAACCTTCTTCCCCTGCCTCCTGGCATCCCCAACTCCCTCCAAGATGGAGCTCAAGTAGGGGCTCCTACAAGAGACCTCTGTTGGTTCCTTCATTTGTTAGTGGCTCTTTCTCCCAATTATTTGGCACTCACTTTTCCTGTATATATGTTATTCCTCCAGGAGAAATGGGAGAAAATATTGTTTAATTTGGAGCTCTGTATTCCCAGTGCCTAACACACAGTAGGGCTGGGGATAGACACTGGACCAGCAATTTAATTTAGATATACAGAACTTACCGAGGAAGGACATTCCCTCTATCATTGCAGGTTGGTACCCTCCTTCAGCACCGAGAGTTCACAATTGGACTTGAATGTAGGTCTTCCTCGCTTCTCTGTTTACTCTGCCACATTTTCACCTGGCTCATAAATAAATACTATTGTATATGTGTATATGTAATGTGTTTACACATATATTACATGTGTGCCTTGTGTATGTGCATATTATATGTGCATATTATAATATTATGATAATAATAAATATATGAAATTGAATTTTGGTGATCAGCCTCCCTGAACTTAAGATACCTGATATTGCTAGGCCCAAGTCTTTCTAGCTTGCACCATTTGTTGTTGTTGTTCATTTGACTCAGTTGTATCTGATTCTTCATGACCCCCATTTGGAGTTTTCTTGGCAGATACTGGAGTTTTTGCCATTTCATTCTCATTTTACAGATGAGGAAACTGAGGTAAACAGGGTTAAGTGACTTGTCCAGAGTTACTTGTCCATAGGTCAGATTTGAAATAAAAAAAGATGAGTCTTCCATATTCCAGACCTGGCACTCTATCCACTGAGCCACCTAACTTGCCCTATGGGTAGAACTTCAAGTTATGGCTGTGCCTGTTGGATTTGGATTAGGCATCTTTCTCCATTTAAATTCCATCTCCTTTAAAATAGGGACTAGTGGGGACTAGATAGTAGTGAATTATTTAAATCAAGTGCATACTCTCTCCTCTACCATTCTAATAACAGTCAAATTTTTTTGTTTCACAATCTTCTACTTCTAGTACCAGTTACTTAGAGGACTACCAATGACTTTAAGAAATTAAAAAAGAAAAAGCTAATTTATTTTCCTGTTGATGTGTTTGTTTCTTCTTTTAAAAAAAATTTTTTTTTAAGTTTCTGGAACCAGGACCCAGATGGCATGTGGATTTCTCCTCAACTTACAGCAATAGAGGCCAGCCTAGAAATGCAAGGTGTATGATAGGGTCATTTGACCTGTGCTATTTGCCCAGCTGCTGGATAAATCCCTTCTCATTTCCCAGCTGCTCCTTAGCTTCCTAATGCTGTTTTGTTTTTCTTTTGAACTTGAGTAGCAGACCAAACTTTCCCTGGCTGGGTCTGATTACTGCTCTCGGTGAGGACAGATAACCTTCCAAGTTCCACTCGGCCTACAAACAGCTGCTGTTGTTTTTGGTTTCACCCTCTACTACATTCTCTCTTACCAGCCTGAGAGAGTGAGAGCTTTTGGCCCCTTTTTCTAGGGTACCTTTTAAGGGAAGGTCTCTGTCCTTTGATTCCAATCCCTGGGCTCTTGCCAATTAGAGTTCATTGGAATTAAATTGGACCTTTGAGATCATTTTTATTCTACAAATGAAGAAATGCAAGCCCTGGTTAAGGAAGCAAGTTATCTGAAGTCATGAAAGTAGTCAGGGTCACAGTTGCCAAAACAACCTTCTCAAGCCTCAATTCTGACCGTGTGACCCTCTCTTCCCCACTCCTAGCCCTTTAGTGGTACCCTGTGGTGGCTTGGTGGATAGAACACCAGAACCGGAGTCAGGAAGACCCAAGTTCAAAGGCAGCCTCAAACACTTACTAGCTGTGTGACCCTGGGCGAGTCACTTAACTGTGTTTGCCTCAATTTCCTCATCTATAAAATGAGCTAGAGAAGAAAATGCAAATCATTCTAGCACCTCTGCTAAGACAACCCCAAGTGGGGTCATGATGAGTCAGATATGACTGAAATGCAATATTGAACAACAAAAGTGCAATACAATAAGAATTCCTTAACCTAGAAGAGAACCCTCTCTGATTCTTGGGATCATAGGTTTCAAGCTGTAAGGGATCTTCTGGGGCAGTGATGGTGAACCTTTTAGAGGGGCAGGTGATGTGAGAAATGTCCTCAGGGGCACGAGAAGAGGGGGAGGGAAGCAGCCTAGCCCCTCATCCCTCTGGCTTTCTAGTAACAAACTCTGGCAAACTCTAAACTGGGGTGACTGTGTGTGTGTGTGTGTGTGTGTGTGTGTGTGTGTGTGCCCACAAGAGAGGGCTCTGAGTGCCCCCTCTGGCACACGTGCTATAGGATCACCACCTTGGTTCTAGAACAACTCCCCTATTTCACAGCCAAGAAAACTGAGGTCCAGGTGTGAGATTTTTGGGATGCCCTGTATTCCGCTTCCTCTGTAACCCTTGAAGATAATAAAATTCTAAAGGAATATTTGTCTCTTTTAATCATGTCTTTATTTCCTAGCCTCTTCTAGCTGGTCAAATGTATTTTCCTATCCAGATATGTACTCTGCCCTCCTCTTCAATAGCTAAGGAGCATAAAGGGTGGAGCAAAGGATTTGGAAAGAATTCAGGCCTTGCCTCAGACTCTTTAACAGTGGAGTGACCTTAGGAAAATCCCTTAATTTTCTTGATGTCTCAGTTTTCTCATCTGCAAAAATGGCTATAACAGCACTTACTTCCCAGGATTGTTGGGAGGATTAAATAAGTTAACATATAAAAAATGTTTTACTTAAAGCGCTACATAAATGCTAGTGCTTGAATGTTCTTTATTATATTAAAAATCCATTTTTTCTCTTGTAAGATTATATTCAGGGTGAATTATTTCTGGTTTTTTCTTTTATCTTTTGCTTTTTGGGATGTTGTAAGATTTTCCCTCTGTTTTGTCAGTAATGGCAAGCAAGTCTTGTCTATTCCAACATGCTACTTGAATTCTATCTGGCTCCTTGTAGTAATTTTTCTTTGATTAAAAAAAAAGCTCATAATTTTCACTATGGCATACCTGGGAATTTTCATTTTCGTGTTTCTTTCAGGAGATAATCTTTCTGATTTCACTTTTATCTCTGATTCTAATTACTCCAGGCAGTTTTCTTTTATGATATTGAAATATAGAATCAAGAGTGTTTTAGTTGGTCTTGGTGTTCAGAGATATAAATGATTATTAAATTATCTCTTCATTTCCTCTTTCCCAGAAACTGAAAATGAGAAGGAAAGGGAAAGATTTTTCCTTTTAGCCTAAGATAATGAGGAAAGATTTTTATCTTTTTTACTGATGGATTCTGAGGTCTTTAAGGGCAGTTTTTCCTCCATAAATTGTTCAGCATATTGAACCTCTGCCCAAAGGCTCTTATGATATCTTACTATGGGGCAGAGGTGAGCTGGGCTTCTCTCAAAGGCTGTGCCAGTAGACCAAGGCCCAGGCTAGTTTTCTTCCAAACTAGTAAAGATTAAGTATTAGCAATGCTCTCTAGATCAGTTTTTCAGTTTTCCATAGTTTAGAGAAACTGATTACCAGAGATGTGGCTCTTCTGCCTTAGAACCAATACACAGTAGTGAGTCTAAGACGGAAGGTGAGGGTTTAAAAAAAATTAACATTTTTTTCAGTTAACAAATATTTCTTTTTTTACCTTCTTCCTATTACCACCCAGGGTTGTGCTGGTCAGTGTTTAACAACTGATTCTCCAAAATAAAGGGCAGGGGGGAGCTCTGCATACTTTGGTTTTAAACCCTTGGAATCAATTCTGTGTATTGGTTCTAAAGCAGAAAAGCAAAAAGGGCTAATCAATGAGGATTAAGTGACTTGCTCAAGGTCACCCAGCTAGAAAATGTGTAAAAGCAGATTTGAATCCCAGATCTTCTATCTCTAGGCCTGACTTTCTATCCATTGAACCACCTAGCTACACTCTCTGCACACTTTAAAATCTAATCTGCAATCAGCTCTGTACCCCCTGAACTCACCACCACTTTAAAAAAAAAAAAAGGAAAGAAAAAGGAAACCTGCCTGTTTTTTTCCTAATTCTTTAATTTTTTTTTAATTTAAGAAAAAAAAAGTAGATTGAAAGGACTGCTATACATAAAGCACTGTGCTAAACAAAATGTGAATTTGGTTCTTGTTACTGTATTTAATTCAAAGTAACAGACTAGAGTTCAGTCAATTAAAAAGTCAGTAAGCACCTATGCATCCCAGGCATTGATCCAGGGACTATGGATACAAATTAAAAAAGAAAGAAAGACACAATCCCTAGTCTCCAGGAGATTCTGGTGAAATATAATGTGTCTTATTTATTTTTGGATGTGTCCAGTTGGGAGATATCTCCAGGACATAATGTTTTAGATGTCCAATAGGCAGTTGGGGTGGGGGGGTTAGGGAGGACTGAAGCTCAGGGCAGAGTCTGGACCCAGATAAAGAGATCTATGAGTCACTGACATAGAGATACTAATTAAGCCTATAGAAGAAAATGAAGTCATCCAAAGAATGTTCAGAGAGAGGTCCCTGTAGGGAGCCTTGAGTTGGGAAATATGATATGGATAATGAGCTACTGAGGGAGAAAGAGAAGGGACAATCAGGGTTGTTGGAAGGAATATTCAGTCATTTAAAAGACATTGTGGTGTAGTACAGATTGAGTCATTCTTAGAATCACAGAGATTATAGAGAGTATAAACCTGGTTTATATCAGCTCTTCGATTACTCAAATAATTTTTAAACCTTTATTTTCTGTGTTAAAATCAATACTAGATATCCATTCCAAGGCAGAAGAACAGTAAAGACTGTTAGGGGTTGAGTGACTTGCCTAGAATCACATTGCTATGAAGGGTCTGAGATCAGATTCGAGCTCAGGACCTTCCATTTCCAGGCTTGACTCTCTCTCTACTGAATCATCTAGCTGCCCCTACTCAAGTGATTCTTGAGAGGGATACATTGGAAAGTGCTTTGAACTTGAAGTAATGGATGGGAAGTCACTGGACTTGGAGTCCAAATTCAAGCTCTTCTACTTATACTTTTATTACTGTGAACAGTACTTAATCTTCCTAAGCCTCAGTTCCCATCATCTCTAAATTAAGGGTTGAACTTCAGTTATTTTTTAGTTATATCTGACCGTTTGTGACCCCATTTGGGGTTTTCTTAGCAAAGAAACTAGAATAATTCACCAATTCCTTCTTTAGCTCATTTTATAAGTGGAGGTGAAATCAAACAGCCTTAAGTGATTTGCCCAGGGTCACACAGCTGGTATGTAAAGCCAAATTTGAACTCAGAAAGATAGTCTTCCTGACTCCCAGACCAGTGCTCTATCCATTGTGTACCTACCTTCTTCTTGGACTAGAAGACCATTAGGAGAATCCTTCCTACTCTGGATCTATGATCCACAGAAAAGATTTCCTGAGTTGCATTAGTAAAAACGACAAAGATAATGGTAGCTAACATTTATATGGTGCCCACTATATGCCAGGCGCTGTCCTAAGTGCTTTACACATATTTCATTTGATCCTCACAACCACCCTTGGAGGTATAGGTAATTATTATCGTCCCCATTTCATAGCTAAGGAAAATGGAAATTTTAAGTGAGTTGCTCAGATTACACAGCTAGGATGTATCTAAGACTGACTTGGAACTCAACTGCATTAGTGGAAGGACTTTCTCACAGTAACTGGATCAAATAATAGATCTGGACCCGAGAATAATCAAGCAGTTTTTATCTATCCTTTCCATCATCCATTCATTTGTGTGTTGACTGGTTTCCACCAATGTTATCTGAAAATGAAATTTTATCTATCAAATATGATCTCTCCAAAATAGTGATTTTTTTTTTTTTGGTTAATGAGTGTCCTTGCTAATTTCACAGTCATCTCTTCACAGTTCTCTGGCTTCCTTTTCCTCCCAGGTCATGAAAACATACCACATGTATCATGCAGAAAGTATCAGTGCAGAGAGCAAATTAAAAGAAGCAGAAAAACAGGAAGAAAAACAAATTGGACGGTCCGGGGACCCAGTCTTTCACATCCGACTGGAAGAGAGACATCAGAGGAGGAGTTCTGTGAAAAAGATTGAGAAAATGAAAGAGAAGGTAATTCCCCCCAAAATTCAGTCCTGCTCCAATGGGAAGTTGATTAACTCAAAAAGGCAATAAGCAAGATGAACATGTTTGGGCTTTATTTTGAAACTTTGCCTCTACTCTCAAGAGGAAGATAATTGTTTTAGAAACATGAAGTTCATATAATAGCAGCTGGACGTTATTTTGTGTTGAATACAAAGTGTTTCATTCAAGATGTTGAGAACTTGAATATTAATTAGAAAGCTTTCACTACACACAGGCCTGTGGCCAGCTGTGTAACTGTTATTCCCAGTTGTTGGGGTAACGTAGGTTTTTAATAAATCAAATTTGAAATGTTTTTTTCTCTAAACACTTTGAGTCATTTGTACATATTAGATATACAGTTTAGGCTAATAAAAATTCCATGGGATTCTTCTGCCATTAAAAAATAAAGCTATGATTTTTAAAAATCTATTCCTACATCTTCATTCACAGCGACAAGCAAAGTATTCTGAGAATAAATTAAAATCCATCAAAGCACGAAATGAATATCTCCTAACCTTAGAAGCAACAAATGCCTCAGTGTTCAAGTATTACATCCATGACCTTTCGGATTTAATTGATGTGAGTATTTGGGATTTGTATATTTCTCATATTTAATCCAAATGGAGAAGACAGAGTTTCCCCCTTTCTATTGTACTGCTGGGAGTTTCTGGTTATGCAGGAAAGGAAATTAGACATCTCGAGGAAAGGCAAAGGAAGAGCTATTGATTAGGAGATGATTTGATTGATAAAATGAAAAAATTGAAGTGGAAACACTTCAGAGCCCATAAAATAAACTGGAGTGTTTAGGAAGTAGTAGCCACCCACCATGATGGCGGTAGTTACCACCAACAGTCATAAACTGGCATCAGCCAACATGCCACCTTCTTCTCTCATTTGATGGCAGGGAAAGGCTACTTTGGAACTTGGCAAGTGTAGGTAAGAGAAAAGACTGAATGCTAGGATTTAGAGCTAGAAGGGACCTTAGCTATAAAATAACAGAATTTGAATTGGAAGGAACCTTGACAGCATTGACAACAACAGCATTAATGGTGTTTCAAACACTTTAAAGTTTCCAAAGTGCTTTACAAATATTATTTCCCTTTATCCCTCCCACAACCCTGGGAGATGGATTCCATTACTATTCTCATTTTATAGATGAGGAAGTTAATGTACACAGGATGTGTCCACCTGCTTTGTTTCTCTATGTCAAGAATGGTTGTTTCTCATCTTTTTTATACAGAGCACCTCTCTTATGTAGTGCCATATCTTACACATAATGGGTACTTCATACTTTTTTCTGAAATTTAGTTGAAAAGGATGTGTTTTAATAGAAGAGTGCAAAAAATAGCAATTAAATTTTTTATATAATTAAAAAATTATAATTTTTATTATTAGAATTATTATTAAAATATCATTAACTTACTAAGTTATTAGATTAAAATATTAGGATTGTTATTAAAATTTAAAAATTAAAATTTTTATATAAAGAAATTAGGTGAAGTTTGTCCTCTGTTTCATTTTCAACTTAAATGTAAGATCATTCTAATGAAGTGTTTATTTAGCTAGCCAGAACATTCCATATTGAAAGATGCTGATGTCAATTGAGATGTTACCTTTTAAGGAAGCAGTGGATTGGAATGGACATATCGTAATGGATGTTTCTTTTATAGGAACTCTATTTACATATCACTTTTGATCCTAAAAACTTTATAAACTTAGACCTGTTTTGGTTGAAAAAAGAAACAAGTTTCTTGGTATTTAAAAGTAACATAGAACATTAGAACTAGAAGGGACCATAGATAATAATTATCCTTAAAAAAAATAACAGTAACTAACATTTATATAGTGCTTCATGATTTGCAAAATTGCTTCACAAATATCTCATTTGATCCTTAAAAATGTAATAATTAAAAATTATGAGACTGGTTGTAGCTTAATAACTATTAAGTCAAAGTAGTGGTAGTAGGAAAGAGAGGGAAAAATAGGAGAGGATATTGTGATTTTCTTTTTGTAAAATTGCTTTAAAAGATCTTAAACCTTGGATTTCAGGATAATTATACACAAAACCTTGGGAGTTGGTTCTATTATCATCTCCATTTTGAGGTAGAGAGGTACTTAGCTTTCTAATCAGTGGCCACCATTATAGGGCTCCTTACTACACTCTGCCACACATCTAATCTGCTCCTCCACAAGCACACCAAAGACCCTCACTCCCTACTGGCTTCCACTTATAAACTTTTTTCTCCACCCACTTACTCTCACACATCACGTCTCAGGAACCAACCATAGTTTCTTAGCTTGCCTGGGACCCCCAGGGGTGCAGTGCCTGTGGAGTTACTCTGTCATCTCGTGATATTTTTTGACTCTCATTGCTTTCTGTCTTGTTGGTTCTTAATTTCCCTTTTGCCTGTGGTTTTTATCTTAACTTCCTCGTTGATATTTGGCTTCCAGATGACATCACATGAGAGGCACTGGAAAAAGGAGAAATTTACATTAGACAATCCCCCCCTGTGATTCTATTGAGAGACAAGCATGTTAAAATCACCTCACTTGGGGTCTTTGGGAGATTAACATGCCTAGTCTCCCCAGTGAATCATTTCACATATCCAGCTTATACATCTAAAGATTCTCTTACTAGAGGTATATAAAATATTAAACTTTACATAGAGGGAATTGCAACAATTTGGGGATTAGAGGGAAAGAAGGAAAAAAGGGGAAAATGAAGAAAGAAAAAATGATTGATAGACACATTGACAAAAAGTCAATTAGGAGGCACTTCCCTTTGGCGTAAGAGTGTACATCCAGATTACATAATAGGTTCTATCCCCCTTCAGTTCAGTTTCCCAAAGCTCATTCTGGATCTCTTGATGTAGTGTGTGATTTCTGTAGGCATTCTTAAGGCACTTTCTCCAAAAGATCCACTTTCCTGATTCAGGCTGTTGGTGATTTTCTTTTCCTAAAATTGCCTTAAAAGATCTTAAACTTTGGATCTGAGAATAATTATACACAGAACCTTGGGAGTTGGTTCTATTATCATCTCCATTTTGCAGATGAACAAACTAAGGCAAATAGAGGTTAAATGACTTGCCCACAGTTACCTAGGTAGTACATGTCTAAGGCAGGATTGGGGGCAGCCAATATTCATCTTGCCCAGGTCAAATCTAGTGTCAGACACTTACTAGTAGTGTGACTCTGGGCAAATCACTTAACCCTGTTTGCCTCAGTTTTCTCCTTTATAAAATGAACTGGAGAAGGAAATGGCAAAACATTCCAATATTTTTGCCAAGAAAACCTTAAATAGGGTCACGAAGAGTGGGACATGATTGAAATGAGTCAAATATGACTAAAACAACTAAATAATAGCCACAAAACTTTGAGTCCAAGTTCATTGTTCTATCCACCAGATACCAACTAGACCACCCTGAACCCCTTACAGATGAAAAAGACAAAGCATAGAGCTAGAAAGTGACTTCCCAGAGTCTGGACTCAATCTCAGATTTCATGAATCTAAGTCTAATACTTTTTCTGCCCTGTTTGATAATCCTTTATAACATTCCAGTCCATGTAGTAATAAATACCTTTTAAGGTGAGATTCATAGGAAAATTTCCTCCAAAACTAAATAGAATTCTCTCCTAAAAGGAAAACCAAAATTTTAGAGTCAAACTATTTATATATTTATTTAAACTTTTTTAAAAAGCCAAATTAAACAATTATAATGAGTGGAACAATCTAATCTGGTTTTTCATATGTGATGAAGTTTAGGATAAGTTGACTTACATTAATGATTTAGTGAGGAAAATTCTAAATTATACCACAGATTTATTTAAAGAGAAAACATGGTATAATAGATAGAGGGGTGGCCTCAGAGCCTAGAAGACCTGAGTTCAAGTCTTGCTTATTGTACTTAATAGACTGTGCAAGCCTGGGCAAGTCATTTAAATGTCCTAGGTTAGTCCTTAGGGCTATGGTTGCAATGAAGGTACTCTCCTGTATTAGTAAAGGAAGTTTCCCTGTCCTTTATTTCTTATTATGAATTTTTCAAAAACTCGTAAGTTGAACATACTTTATTAGCTCAATTATCATTCTCCAGACCATTATAGGATATAATATTATCATCAACATGGATGCCACTAAAAATTCTGTATAATCAGAATTCATTCCACTGATTTAGAATTTAGACAGAAATTGAACTTAAGCTAGCCTTTGGATAACACATATTTTTGGGGTGGGGAATGCAAATGAATACCGACATTTCTCATCTTAATGTCATTGACTGGTTCCATGAAAACATGATGTTGGGTGAGACGGTATTACAGGGGGCTGAGGAGAATTACCATTACCAGAGTTCAAATACTAACTCAGATCAGGGTAAACAACCCCAATTGTACCAGCCAAATAACATTTCCAGACATTACACTAGAGTTTGCTAATAATGTGTTAATAACATTACTGAAAGATGATATTACTCAGGGTAACATCACATTGGCTATGCTTATTCTTTAAGCAAGACTATGATGACAGTATTTAAAATATATCCAAATTTTAAAGTCATGCATGCGTACATTTATTTTACACATAAACAAGCAATATTCTAATTTGCATTTTCATTTCATTCACAAAAATGACTTCTTGAGGACCTTTACTAGACAAAACTTTGCTAGACTGACTTTTAAAGTAACAAAAATATATTCCTTTTCAATAATGCATGATGTAGATGGTTCAGTGACTCAGACAGAATTTAGTGATTATAATCCTAGTTAGTGAGGTTTCTTTGTACTATGTATGCTATATATTTTATAATGTAGGCAAATTAGCAGGCAAAGAATTGGCTATGAAGTAGTGTCTATGTATACTTTATAGTCACATATGGGGAATTTTTATTCAGGGTTATAGAATGAATTGCTCCTTGGTTAAAAAAAAGGCAATAATGCTAAATATTATCTTGAAACAAGAAAATACATACATTTCAGCAAACTTTTAGGGAGCCTTTTGTTTTCTTTTACACCAAAAGCAAAACAAAACAATTGCTATGTATTTGTTGGAATTTGTTTTCAATACATCTTGAATTCTCAGTTAAGAACAATTTTAATGTCATCATCACATGATGAGCCCTATCCCAGTTATGAAATATTTCAAATGATACATCAAGTTAAGATCAAATTGCAAGTGTTAGAGTTCTAAACTCTAAGCACTGGTGAAACTCTTGGAAGGATATTCACTTGCAAGTTAGAGGGATAGAAGCATCTGGGAATTGTATAACTCTATAATTGTATAACTGGACAGCACTTTAGATTTAAGCACTTGCAATGTGCCACACACTGGGCTAAGCACTAAAGATACAAAGGGGAATAAAAGTAGCTCCTTCCTTCAAGGAGCTTACCTTCTAATGGGGCAGATAGCATGGACTTATGAGTTATATATTCATAAAAAAAGGAAGCTAACCTTAGAGAGGAAGACACTCATAACTGGAGGGACTATTGAAAGATGCTGTGCAGAAGATGGCATGTAAAATGAGGCTTAAAGATTCTAAGGATTCTGTGGAGATTAAAATTAATATGCAAAAGCTAAGTATTATATTTTATAAAGTTTATTAATAATAACTTAAGTAAGATAACTATCTCACAAGAACAAAAAAGAGGAAGAGGGAAAAGCTACAGAATTTATAAAACAAGAACATGACCACACAAACGTGGAGGCACAGGAGAGATTAAAGGGAATTTGGGGAAATACTAAGGGATTTATGGGGGATGAAGTCCAGGGTTCAAAATCTCCATTTATACAATTCTAAGAGGCAAAGACAGAAACAGTTGCCTAGAGCTGGAGGTCTTGAAAAAGCAAATGATAGCGAGAAGTATTATAATTCTCTTACTGCAACCAGTGAGTTGAAGGGAATGGGGGGGGGGGGGGGTAGGAAGCATAAGCTGTACTAGAATTGTTGGCCCAGAATGGAGTGTCAGGACAAGAGAACCAGGTCTTGGTGAGTACTAGAAGTCAGAAAGATCAAGAGAAAATGGTGTAAATCAAAGGAGGTTTGTTCATTATGGAGCAAAAGTTCCAGAGAGCACACTGGTGGTCAGATATGGAGTAGGACGTTGAGGATGTGGTCTTGAAGTTGATTGGAATGAGCAAATGGACAACTGGAATTAGAAAGCATGGCAGGAGGATGTTCTTTGGCAAGGAAGAATTTGCTCTTACTTGGCTGGGAAGAACAGGAGGGAATCGGTATCAGTGAATTCTCATCTTGAAGCCCAGTAATTGGAGTGTTTAAGGCTGATTCTCATTCTTCAAATGAGAAAAATAATATGCAAATAACTCTATACCTAAGTAATATATATATATATGTATATATATATATATGTGTGTGTGTGTGTGTGTGGTATATAGGAAGGAATCTCAGAGGGAAGGCATCAGGAGTAAGGGAGAGAGGGAAAGAGAAAAGGTCTCCTGTAAATGGTAGAATTTAAGCTAAGTCTTAAAGGAAGCTGGAGAGAGATAACCTTCAGCTGCCTGGTTTGCCCTATTGTTGTGAGCTAGGAAGTGTCTGGAAGACCTCAAAGCAGGCATAAGCAAGAGTTTGTATGTTCCTAGTCAGGAGGCAGAAGCAACTGAAGCCCCAATGTAGCCTAGCCTGGATCTGAACAGGAAAACTGCATAAAATCCTTGAAAACTGGTCATCCAGCTTCCACCTGAAGCTCTCCAAGGAAGAGGAAGCATTCTATTTTGGAATAAATAAGTAGCATTTCTCTACATCAAGCTGGCATTGGCTTCTCTGTCATTTCTAGTCCTTCTCCTTGTTCTGAAATCTGGGACGCAGCAGAACCATTCTAATCATTGCTCTTTTATATGAAAACCCTTCAGACTCTTAGCTATCATATTCTCTTCACCCACTCCCACACCTTCAAGTTTTCCTTTATCCAGGTTTCTTTATCCTTCTTTTCTTTTTTTTAAAGCTTTTTAAAAGAGAATCCAAACTTTACAACACCAAAGGAAATTAGTGTTTCTAGATACAAAGCAGACCAGACAAGTTTGTAAGTTAAACCATGAACCCAAAATAAATATATAATAAATTATGAATGTGTGATACATAATAAATCTAACATATTCATTTCAATTAATATTTTTCCACTGACAAGCAACTGTTTCTCTCTTTACTTTCCTGTTTCTATTGAAAAGAAAAAAAGAAAAAACAAAACGCTTGTAACAAATATGCATAGTCAAGCAAAGACTGTTGGCCATGTCCAAAAATATATGTCTCATTCTACATATAAAGCCTATTACTTCTCTCAAGAAGTGGGCAACATTCATTATCATCAGTACTCTGGAATCATGGTTGTTAAGTGCATGAACCAGGCTTCTTAAGTATTTCAGAGAGAATCATTTTTAATTACCTTTTTTTTTAAAATTTTACTTTCAAAACTGTCACTAATCCATTTTTCCTTCTGAACTTCTTTCTCTTCTGTGCATTAAAAGATACACAGTGATTCTCCTTTTCCTCCTCTTTTCTTTTTTTGGCAGCACCATATTCCCCTCTATCTACCACATCCTATTCCACATGAAAAGTGTTGTGTATTTCCCTCTATCTTATCTTCTTAAAGGTTCTCTCTTTACCTACCATCTCTTCCTTACAAAGAAGAAGATAGTGAGAGAGGAATGTGCTCAATAATATGCTTCTTTTCTTCAATTCCTCTGTTCTTCCCATTGTCCAGTCCTGATCCCAGATTCTTTCTTTCTTTCTTTCTTCCTTTTTATCTACCCTCCAGGGTTGAAGTTTGTTTTACTTACTAGTCCATCTCTGAATATACACTTCCTCTTAATCCCCACCTTTTTTATCAAATTGAAAACAATTTTTCTTGGATGTGCTTCAAGAAATGGATAGACTCGTTAAGACCTTCACATTAGTGTCTATGAAAACAGTTCATAAATGGACCAGTTCACTGGTGGTACAGTTGAATGTAGAAATAAATGAACTTCCCAAGGAAATCAGTCATCTAAAACATTTTATGGAAGCTCTAGGGAATGTCTAATAGTAGGATATAGTCTCTTGGATATAGAAAAAAAACAGTATGAAATTAACTTAGAAACTACCCTTTTTTCATTTGTTCTAAAATTGTCCTAATGGGAAAAAAATGTAAAATGCAATGTTGACTTTCTACTCTTCTCAGATAAAAAGAGGTCCTTCCTCCTAGAATCCAATGGTGTGAATCTCCCCACTTCCCCTCTTCCTAGTACAACCTGATTCCCTATTAAGTTTAATGTATTTCTACACCAAACTCTTTGTACATATGTGTGCGTGCATGTGTTCAAAACTCCCATAAACCAGGAAGGTAAATTCAGTTTTTTAGGTACCTCTGCAACTTGTTGGAATGTACAACTGGAATGTAGATAATGAAGAATATCTCATTCATAAAATACAGAATAGAATAAAGGAATGGTAGTGGAGTGATAGGCATAAGATGATGATATCACTTGTGAGAAAGTCTAGAAGCCATATGGGAAAGCATGGTGGAGCCCATTTGGGTAAAGTTTAGTTTAGGGAGGAATGTGAAAAAATATTCAGCTTACACTGCTTAACCCCAGAAGATAGAACAAGGGGCTATGGGTAGAAGTTATTAAAAAAGCAAATTTAAGCTTCAAAAAAAAAACAAAACTTCCTAATATGTGTTGTTATTCATTCGTTTAGTTATGTCCAACTCTTTGTGATCCCATGGACGGAGTGTCCATGGAATTTTCTTGGCAAAAGTACTGGAGTGGATTGCTATTCTCTCCTCCAATTTTATTCAAGTATGTGTTAACTGGCTTGCCCATGGTCATGGACACAGCTAGTGTCTGAGTCCAGATTTGAACTCTGGACTTTCTGACTCCAGGGCTTGTTGCTGTCCACTGCATTACCTAGCTGCTTCCTAACAATATCTGATCTTGGGAAGCAAAATGATCTTGGGAAGTAGTTGGTTTTCCCCTCAGCAGTTATGTTATTGAGAAGGTTGGAATAGATGCCCTCTGAGAGCCCTTCCAAATCAGAGACTCTTTGATTCTAAGTCCAGAAGAAGCTAGAAAAGGTGGTGTGTGCCCTATTTCTTAACCATAGCAACTGGCCAGTTTTCTCACGGATGGCTCCTTGCCTGATTGGTATTCCATACTTGGATACCTGTTTGGTATCCAAGAGCAGACTAGACAGCCTTTTCTGAGCAATACCGGCATCTCCTAACTCTCTTCCTTTCTGCAACCAACTTCTAACAAACAGCTTGAGAAATGTGTGAAGAAAGGTACAGTTCTGGCTACAACTGAAATCATTACTTGTTGTGGATTCATTCATTGCTAGATAAGTTGCAGAAAAGTCAGCAGTCATATCCACTCAGATAAATTATCTCAAAAAATAAAAATAAAAAAGATTACACTAAAAACATCCCAGGCCATGTGCTGACTTATGGTCAGGAATAAGTTGCTATATTTTTGTTCTTTAGTCATTATAATCATGTCCCACTCTCCAAGATCCCATTTGGGATTTTCTTGTCAAAGAAACTGGCATGATTTGCTGTGCCCTTCTCTGGCTCATTTTACAGATGAGGAAACCGAGACAAACAGGGTTAAACAACTTACTCAGGGTCACAGTGCTAGTAAGTGTCTGAGGTTGAATTTGAACTCAGGAAGGTGAGTCTTTCTGACTTCAGTCCTGGAACTTTATCTACTGTTTCACCATGGCATGTTTTTGCCATGGTCCTTTCTTTCTCTTGGAAGAAACCAGCATATTCACTGATTAGTAATCTCCTCTAAGGAGAGAAGAAGTGAGAAAGGGTATCAAGTCTCATTAAACTGCTAAGGGAACCCCTCCTACTATTCATAGGGAACTGTTTGGAGTCCCTGGAAGTAGAACCCCATAAACGACTTAGACCAATCCAAGAATCTTGGCAGGTCTTCTTATTAGGTATGATAAGAGACTTGGGTTAGGGCAGAGGCAAAGGAATCCCATTGCTATTTGGTTCCAGGGCGTTAGGTCCAACCACATGCCTCAGCCATCCAACTTGACATCTCTCAGGAATAAGTATGGCTCACAAGATGAACATTTAGGCTAAGTACTGCCTCCCATCTTCAGTACATGGAGTCTGCTGCTGGGACCTGACAGTACAGCTCCACCACTATCAGTCTGAGACAATCTACAGAATGTAGTGCCCAAGGAAGGCTGCCATATGCTACTAACTAGTGGTGAAGAGCAATCCCATTTGGTGGGGAGGAGTGGAGTCCAGATTTGGAGTCAGCAAACAAGCCAACAGACTAGACTAGGTCATCACATCTTGAGTTCTTCAGTGCACTAACTGAGACGAATGGTAAGTAGTTGTAGGAATGAAAGTTGAGAGCAAGTCAATGCCATTTTCAAAGACAGGATGCAAGAAATTCTGGGGGAACTGACCATGTGTATGACCCAACTGGCCTTTTCAGAATTTGTCTTTTATGACAGCAACTTATGTTCCTCACCTGCTCCTTCTGAAGGTCTACCGTAACACCAGCTAATGACACAAACATCGCTAATAAGATTGTAAGCTTGAGGAGCAGTTAAGTGGATAGAGATAAGAGGTTCTGGAATCAAATCTGACCTTAGACACTTCCTAGCTGGACCCCCATTGCCTTGCTCTTCTGCCTTGGAACCTATACTGAGTTCCGATTCTAAGACAGAAGGTCTTAAAATTCCCCCCAAAGAAATAGTAAACTTGGATATTTGCCACTCATTTGCATTCATTCTCAGTGAATCGGTTGCTTCTGATTTCTGTAGATGCCTTTTTTTTTCCAACTGAAGTTGGTCTTTATGTTTAGAGCAGGAGTTGGCAACCTTTTTGGCCGTGAGAGCCATAAACGCCACATTTTTTAAAATGTAATTTCATGAGACCCGTACAGTGCTCACAGTGCTGCTCCTGTAACAGTGCCTGAAAAAAATTGACTTTATGGCTCCTGCAGAAAGAGCCATATCTGGCCCTCAAAAGAGCCGGATATGGCTCAAGAGCCATACGTTGCTGACCCCTGGTTTAGAGAATTCCCCCCCATACACACCTTATTCATTGCGTGAATCATTTTTTTATGTGTCAGCAGAATTTCATTCCCGAGAGCATCTCGCTTCCCATAGGTCAATTTCCTGTTGTTGAATTTTAAGGCATTCTCAACTCTTTATACATTTCTATTTTAAATCTGCCTTACTGAATGAAGCCTGAGGTGCGTGTCAGGCTTCCAGGATTTTCCCTTTTTACCCTAACTTGAAACTAAAATATTATGATTTCCCAAGGTTCCCATCTGTGGTAGATTACAAATTACAAATACAAAAATTCCTGCCATATAGACTAGGTCAGTTTCCTTCAACTCCCTAAAAAGAGGTAATGTGACTGTCCTGGAGACTTCATTGGCCCAGAAGACTAATCTGCAGACCATGAACATAGCTTCCTGGTGGCCAGAACAGGAATCTCTTAGACTCTCTCCCTGCAGTTTGACACCCTGACGCTCCCTTAGGCATACTAGCACTGCCAACAGGCAGGGAAGCTTCACCCAGTTAAATTAGGGCTGCATCCTTGCTAAGTATCCTAACCATGCTATGGCTAAATAAACTTCCTTTGGTTAACTTTTAGTTGGTTTATGAGTATTTCATCTCATTCCAGTCCTGAAGTTCATTCACCAAACTAGCCTGCATGACACCACCATCAATTCAACAATGCATCACTGCAGAATAATAATTCACCTCACATCTTTGTCTACCTTCTGAAGAATGAAAATAGCAGTGGTCAAAAATTTATCAGGGGCAGCTAGGTGGCTCAGGGGATTGAGAAAGCCAGGCTAAAGACAAGAGGTTCTGGGTTCAAATCTGGCTTCAAACACTTCCTAACTGTGTGACCCTGGGCAAGTCACTTAACCCCCATTGCCTAGTCTTTACTACTCTTCTGCCTTGGAACTGATACACAGTATTGATTCTAAGGTGTAAGGTAAAGGTTTGTTGTTTTGTTTTTTTTTTAATTATCAACCAGTCTACTTTTAGCAGCTTTAAAGACCATTGGATTTCTCTGTCACTCTTACATTTTGCCTCTTACAAGTTCTAAGATGTATTTTGCCTCCTGACTGTGTACTCCAGAGTATATCCCCCAAAAAGTTGCATCTGTTTCTTGTTTTATCTGTAAAGTGAAAGGGTTCAATGAGATGACTGTCAAGGTTCCTTTCTGCTGTAGATCCTATCATCCTTTGAGTAGCATCAAATGGCAGATCCTCACAAACGTAAACTCTTTAAATGACCATTTTCATTCTACTGCCTAAAACTTCTTTCCAGCCTATTCCATATCTTCATGATCTTACAGGGGAAGGGAAAGGAAGAAGCATTTATTAAATGCCTATTATATGCTATACACTCTGCTAAGCACTTTACAAATATTATCATTTGGTCTTGACACCAGTACTGAGATATAGGAGTTAAGAAATTCAGAAAACAGAAGTTAAGTGACTTGCCTAGGGTCACATAGCTAGGAAATGTCTGAGGCTGGAATTGAACTTGGGTCTTTCTAACTCTACACTCAGTGCTCCAACCACTGCACCACTAGGTTGCCTGTCTTCAGGTGGGTACTTATACCCCAATGTCTTGATAAAGCATTATAATGAATCCTTCCTGTCTGTACAGTAATAACACCTTTGTCATTTTCAGTGTACAACTTTCTGGATTTTAATGACTCTACATAGAAGAGCATGGATTATTTCAAAGATTAGAGAATAAATCTTACTAACAATCATGGATTATTGCAGCTCAAAAATCTCTCACACTGACCCCATTTCCTAGCCCTTACCACTCTTCTGCCTTGGAACCAATACACAGTACTGATTCTAAGAACGTGTGGATTTTTAAAAACTAATAATTAATCTCCTGTAGCCTGTTAATTTGCTTCTTAAAATGCTTGTCACTGGTTTTATTAGCTTTTCACATAGAGGGAGATTCTTCTGTTTCAAGCCTTCTTTCTATTGCCATTTCAGAATCATGAGTTATGTAGTATCTTTTGGTTCTGATCTTTTATGTCTCTGGTGTAATGAGGCTGCTTAAAAAAACAACTTACTCAGAGTTAAGAGTTTTCTTAATGAATCTGACTTTTTCCCTACATCATAAGAATTTCATTAAGATTTATCAGTTGAGATCCATCCAATTATAGTGGTGTATTCCCAATTAGAGCTGTGTCTTTATTAAGGCAATTATAGAGAGACCATGGGTTGAGAGACTAAACTGTTGAGGAATCTGATTCTGTCATCTTTTCCTTCTTTGGGATTGTGAATATTTTTTAAATCCATAAATGAGTTGGAAGAAAACTGTGGAATCTTCTTCTCTCCAAGTTAACATTTCTTAGCCTTTTTTTACACTCTTTGGCAAACTGGTGAAGCCTATGGACCCCTTTGCTCTCTTTTTGAATGCATAAAATACAAAGAATTGTAAAGGAAACCAATTAGATTGAAATACAATTATCAAAATATTTTTTGGTTTAGAATCCTTGCTCTAAGTCTTCTTACAAGGCCATAATAGTTTAATTCAACTCATCAGTTTTAAGGACATCACCATTCTTGACCTCATTCATATTCACAATATGAGAATTACCTTAACTCCTCATCCAATATATCTTCCACTTCTTCAAAGGAGGAGGGGGAGACATGTTCTCATATCTCTAGAATGGGCCAGGCTTGGTCGTTATGATTTTGCAGCATTGGCTTTTTATTATTTAGTTGCTACTGTTCTTTCAGTATTCATTGATACAGTCTTTCAGGGCATTGTGTTTCTGGTTCTGCTTACTTTATTTCAGATCTTTTCACATAAGTTTTCCCATGTTTCCCTGTATAATTCATTTTCATAATATTCTTATGGTATAGCGATATTCCACTGTATTCATATACCCAGACCTGTGTAGTCTGTTTTTGACTTCCATGAAATAGAAATATTTTGATGTATATTAAGCCTTTCTATCCTTGATGTCCTTGAGTATATTTCCATCAGTGGGATATCTGGATCAAATGTTTAATCATTGTCTTTAAGCACAGTCCTGAATTGCTTTTCAGAATGATTGGACCAATTCTCAGCTTTTGCCAACTGCATATTATTGTGCCAGTGTCTCAGAAGTTAAAATCACACGTTCAGACAAATCAAAAATAAATATTCATGACACAAAAAGAGATAAACAAGGAAACTCCATTATTGAAAGGAACAATAGACAACAAAGCAATATCAGAACAAAGCTTATGTGCTCCAAATGCTTTAGCATCTAAATTCATAAAGGAAAAATTAACTGAATTACAAGGCATAGAAAGTAGTAAAAGAATGGCAAGAGATTTTAATGCCCCTCTCTCCACATTGGATGAGTATAACAGAAAGATAAATGTAAATTATTAAAGGGAAAATATAGAATGGGATAGATTTTTTATTTGCATTTCTAGCACTATTTCTGATTTGGAGCAATATTTTCAATAGCTAATTCTTTTGAGAACTATTGGTATTTTTTACTACTTGTCTATTAGGAAATGACTGGTTTTTTATGTTTGTGTTAATTCCCTGTATATTTTAGATAGCAGACAAAAGTGATGTTTTAGTCAGTGAGAAAGTAACTTCTTTTTTAAGGAAATGCATTTGGAGGAAACATTTTGAAAATTGATATTTAGAAATGTTTCCATCATTACATGGTTTTATTGCCAAATGCAATATAAGTGTATTACTAATAAAGATGTTCACCTCTGCAACATTTAAGAAATTTGGAAACAGGATTTTCCAGACTCTGAAAATCTTCCAAATGAAAACTTTAAATGGATTTTTTTACTCATTTGTTTAAAACTAAAATGCAACCTCTTTCAAACATCATTTGCAAAAATAACTAAATGACATCAGAGAAGGGCAAAATTATGAATTTCAACAAAAATGAGTTTTCAGCAAATGAATTTCAACAGTTCAACAATTACAACAAAAACTTAAGCCTAGACTGGGATTGAAGGATTTGTTAAATTCAGTCAACAACATTCTTCCATTTGGTTCAATGAATCTCTCATTTTAATTCATTTATTCAATCTTGAATTTTTAATTTATTAGTCTTTAAGGTCCTCCTCTTCAGTTTCATTTAAAGCTCACATTGAAATAAATAATGTAGGATCATGTGTATGTAAATAAATAAAATAATAAAATATGAATAAAAATTTTGAGAAAAATAATAAATATTAGTAGGGATGCATGTTCAAAGATGCCTGACCAGCAGTGATGTGCAGTCCAAAAGACTTAGAAACCATTACACAATATCTTCATTAGGGAGAACGTCACAGACCTAAAAAAAAATTACACACATTTTTACTTTTTTATTTTTTTTAAAACCCTTATATACCCCTCAATACCAAGATTAGCTCCAAGGCAGAAGAATGGAAAGGGTAGGCAATGGGGGTCAAGTGACTTGCCCAGGGTCACAAACCTGGGAAGTGTCTGAAGTTAGATTTGAACCTAGGACCTCCCGTCTCTAGACCTGGCTCTCAATCCACTGAGCTACCCAGCTTCCCCCTACACATTTTTAAAGAGTTAACTATAACTTTCTCTTGAGGAATTTTTTGTTATCATCTAGTTGTTCAGATAGCCCTCATCCCTCTGGGATGCAGGCATCAAATTGTGGCTGCTATTGACAAGAGTACTTCATTTCCCCCTTTCGAGTATATATTTTCAACATTTATCAGCTTAAAATTCCTTATTGATGCTTATATGGGCATCACCTTCTTTGGGAGCACCTGAAGTCAGGAAAACCTAAATTCAAATCCAGCCTCAGGGACTAGCTGGTGTTCTTGTGTAAGTCACTTAATCCCTGTTTTGCCTTAGTTTCCTCACCTGTAAAATGGGGATAAGACTACACCTAGTACTCTCCCCAGGGTCTTTGTAAGAATCAAATGGGATAATAATCCTAAAGTGCTCAACACAGTACCTGGCCCATAGTAAGTGCTATATAAATCTTCACCATTATTATAATTGAGTAAATGGGGAAAGTATATATAATAAGATAGCCTAGGAAAAGATGAGAAATAAATCTAGCAGGCAAATGGGGTTTTGATCCATCAGTTCTTTGTCATCCTTTCACTGCTGAGCTTGTGCTCAGGATATGCAAGCTCTTTGGAAATTCCTTTGATTCCGAATGGTATCAGGACCTCATAGTGAGCCCTAGGGACTGGAGAACACCAGTTTGGACCTGCCTTGGAGAAATTAAATGGGCCTCTCTAGATTTGGTTGCTGGCAGGTAATGAAATCTGCTAATTATAATTCACTTCACTGCCCTCTGGGCTACACATATTAATATGCACCTTTCCATTTCTTTCTTGGCTTCTATTTTCATCTCACCCATTTATCATTTAGGGCCATTTATTGCTCAAGAAGCAGCTGATATTCTTCCTAAAGGCTTGAGTAGGTTGTTAAGATGGTGGCAAGAAGGGGTGGTTATGTAGCACAGTGGATAGAATACCAGGCTCAGAGTCTGGGTTCAAATTTGGACTCAGGTACTTCCTAGCTGTGTGACCCTGGGTGAGTCACTTAACCCCAATTACCTACCCCTTGCCTCTCTTCTGTCTTAGAATTGATACTAAGACAAAAGATGAGAGTTTAAAAAAAAAAAAAAAAAGATGGTAGCAAGAACTAGGTTAGAGTAGGACCGTCCTGGACAGCTCCCTGTGTGTGCTGATAAAGACAAAGGCACTTGGGAGGAAAGATAACAGGTCCACACAAAGACCTCAGAGAAGCTTGGGTAAAGTATACCCGCTGTCTATCTGTCTGTACCTCCCAAATCAAACATCAGAGGTACATCTCCTCTCAGAAGATGTTATTTCTGGTGGAGAATATTGTAGCAAAAAGTACTGATGGAGGCAGAGCTAGGTAATTGCTCTGAAGACATATTTCCATCTTCCCCTCTTTCATATCCTTGGTGAGTCAAGGAGCCATAATTATATGATTGCCGTCCTCTTCAAGTCATGCCTGGATTGATGTGACAGTTCACTCTTTGAAAGCAGGGGCTGTCTTTGTACTCCCACCACTTAGCACAGCGCCTGGCACATAGAAGGTATTTAAGAGCTGTGAATTGACTGACTAAATGACTGATGACTGTTTGGGCTACCTGAGCTGCACCTTTATTTAGAGGCACTGGAAAGAAGATGGATAGTGAAGATTTTTAGAGATGATGCTTAATTGGAGTAATCGGAGCCACTGGCTCATAAATCAGTGACAAGAAAAGAGAGAAGAGAACCAGTCTGATATGGGTGGATGTGGAAAGGATGAGGTCTCTCTTCTGCCTACAAATCCTACCATACCTCCAACTCATGAATCACATAATCAGTTTGTTAAGCACTGACTTCTGTAGGTGCTGGGCTGTTCCATGCTCAAGGAAGAGGCAGTCTTTACCCTCAAGGAGCTTATATTCTACATATATATACAAAAAAAAATCCTGGTTTGTTTTTCAAGGGATACCCTAGCAGCTGAGCTATGAAAGAAACTAAGAGGGGCATTGAGGTGATACAATGGATAGAGCACCAGCTTGGAGTCAGGGGGAACCTGGGTTCAAAACTGACCTCAGACACTTCCTAGCTATGTGACCCTGGGCAAGTCACTCAAACTAGGACAGAAAGTAAAAGTTTAAAAAGAAAAAGGAAGAAACTAGGGATTTTAAGAGTCAAGGAAGGCATATGAGATATGGGAGGCAGACATCCTAAGCAAAGGCACAGGGATTGGAGATGGAGTGCCTTTAGATATAGAATAGCAAGAAGGGGAGATTTGCCTTGACTCTAGAATTCATGAAGAGGAGAAATGAACAAAACTAAGAAAAACAAAGCCATTTGGAAGTTTGAAACCACTTTTTGAAACCACTAAAAAAAAAAGTTTGATACCACTAAAAGTATAACTTTTAGTATTCTTGTACTAATTCTATTAAATGCACAGCCCCTCCCCTCCTTTTTTTTTAATCCTGATCTATTTGATATTTGGAACTGAGGTCAATCAATTTACATTTATTAAACAGTTATTTGCCAAGCACTGTGCTAAGGAAGCTCTAGAGACTCACCATGGCATGGAAACTCAAACCAACAATTCAGGTTGCTAGTTCATCAGAGAATTAATTATAGTGTTGTTGTTCAGTCTTGTCTGACTCTTCATGACCCATGTAGGGATTTTCTGGGCAAAGATACTCAAGGGGTTTGCCATTTCCTTCTCCAGCTTTTTTGTCAGATGAGGCAACTGAGGTATACAGGATTAAGCAATGTCCCCAGGGTCCCACAACTAGTAAGTTTCTGAGTCTGGATTTGAACTCGGGAAGATAGAAAGTTAAAAGGTAAAATGATATTTGCCCCTGATCACACAACTAGTATGTGTGAGAGTCAGGACTTGAACACAAGTCTTCCCTGTTCTTAAGCCAGCTTTCTGTCTACAAATGCCATGCTTTAATAATATGGCATCTAAAGAACTTATTTCTCATGACCCCTTCTAACTATAAAAATCCCTTTTCAAATTAATTTCTCATTAGTATTCTCCTTAATCATTCCTCATTTTGAGTGTTGATAACAGAGCTGGCATCATCTATATCCATTTAACAGTGGTAGCCCTGATCCATGAGCCTGAGGATTTACTGTGGTTAGATGAGATAATAGATGGGGGAAGCCTTGTAGAACCTTCTGAGATATCCAAGTTTGGACTCTGCCATAACTGTTTCTTTCTTGGTTTTAACCTAGAATTTTATGGAATCCCTTCAAAAACAAAAAACAATTAAGAAATTCATTTTAATATTTTATTATTCTGCCCTTGAAAAACATCCACAGATGAGGACATTTCCCCAAATACAGGACAACAAAAGAGATTACAAATGAAATTGCATCTTTCTACTTCTTGAACCTAAAGAATGTAAACAATTCAACCCCTTTGTCTTTCTATTTCTCTGAATTCCTTTCTTTTCTACTCTCTTCTTAACCCATTGTTAAATGTTTGTTTGATATCCTTTTCTCTTTTGATTGATATCACAATTACCTCCATACTCCCTTCTACCAGTTCTCCACTCTTCACCACCCCCCAAAAAAAAGCCTTCCATTGTTACAAGTAGTCAGCACAAAACCACACGTTGGCCATGCCGCATCCTTGACCTCTTTGAGTTGGTCTCTTTTCTGTTAAGGGATGGAAGGCGGCATCCTCATCTGTCTGCTGGGGTTGGCCATTACTTTGATCAGAGTACCAAAGGATTTTAGTGATTACTATTTTATACTATAGTTCAGAATCTAGTTCTGCTACGTTCCTTCCTTTCCACTTTTGTTCATTATTTCCTCTGAGATTTGGGCCTTTTGTTCCTCCACATGAATTTTACCCAATTCCATAAAATAATAACATTTTGTCAGTTTGATTGCTGTAGTGCTAATAAGTAAATTAATTAACATAGTACTATTATTTTTATGGTTATAGCCTAATGATGATCAGTTAATATCACTCCAGTTATTCAAAGCTATCATTATGTGTTATGTGGCTGCATTCATCTAATTCCTCTATGTGTGTCTTGGTAGACGTATTTCAAGATATTTTATATATTCTGGAGTGATTTTGAATAAAATTCCCCTTTATGTGTTCTGCTATATTTTGTTAGTAATACACAAAAAGAATTATGATTCATATGTGTATTTTGTGCTACTTTGCTGAAATTGTTTCAATTAATTTTAGTTGACACTCTAGATTTCTTTATATAGACCATCATATCATTTGAAAAAAAATGACAATTTAATTTGTCTTTGTGTACTCTTGTTTCCTCATATTTTTTCTTCTTTTAGTGCTATAGCTATTATTTGCAAAACTATATTCCATAATTGTGGTCCCTTTTTCCCTAATATTTTGGGAAGTCCTCAAGCTCCATCATAGATAATACTGGCTCTTGGTTTTTAGAGAAATACTATTTACAATGTCTACTTAGGAGGCAATAAAGTGATGCAGTGGATGGAACAATGGCCTCAGGGTCAAGAAAGCCTAAGTTCAAATCTGTACTCAGGTACTTAGTAACTGTGTGACTCAGGGCAAGTCACTTAACCTCTCTCAATATCCATTTCCTCATCTGTAAAATGGAGATAATGGCACCCATCTCCAAGAGTTGTAGTTGGGATCAAATGAAGTAATATTTCTAAAGTGCTTTGTAAACCTCAAAGTAGTGGTGGGTGGTGGTGATAGTAATAATATCCATTTAAATTCAAACGTTTGCTTCAAACACATTATTGACTCTAATTTTTATTTTGCTGTAATAATTAAAGAATTGCTTTTAATTTTCTAAATTTATTGAGATTTTTATGCCCTAGCAAATAACAATATTTTAAAAGGTATCATGTGCATCTAAGCAATATGTATATTCCTTTCTACCTACCCCTATTCCATAATCACCAGAGATATTTCTTATAAAACTTTTCTAAAATTCTACTGAAATCATTAACTTCTTTCTTCTTTATCTTTATCTTTTCATTAGATTTGTCTAGGTCTAAAAAGAATACACAGAGATTAGGAGCTATTATAATTTTACTATCTATTTTTCCCTATGATTTGATTAACTTTTTTTCATTTGTTTAGTAGGATGGCATGCATTTTAGTCCATATATATTAAGGATTAATATTATTTTCTTGTCTTTATTTCTCTTAAGGATTAATGTAGTTTTTGTTATCACTTAACATCTCTTTTTACTGCTTCTTTGACTGAGATCCTCATCATAATACCTACTATACGCCAGGCACTATGCTATATGTTTTACAATTTTTATCTCATTTGATCCTTACAACAACTGAGAAGGTTGGTGCTATTATTATCCTCTTCTTTCAGATGAGGAAACTGAGGCAGAGCTGAGATCAAGTGACTTGCCCAGGACCACACAGCTAGTTAAGTGTCTGAGAATAGATTTAAACTTGGATCTTCTTGATTGCTAGTACTCTATCCATTGCACCATGATTTTTATGTTTTATCTTAAACATAGTTCTGCTCTGGACCTTCATTTTAATATGTGAATGTTTATTCAAAGTATTTGTCCTAAGGAGCATTTTAGATTCTGGTATTTAGTGTTTTCTATTGTTCTCTTTTATTAGTAGGTTCATCCCATTTATGTTCATGGTTATGATGATATGGGTTGTATCTCTTGCAATCATATCCTCATATAAATTTTTTCATTTGCCCTCGTTTTCAAAGATGATAAAAGAGAATGAATTTGATCAATGCTAGTAATCTCCAATCAAAACAATCTCCTTCCACTGTTTCGCTTTTCCTCCCATTTTTGCTCCCAGTTCCCAATCACTGATTATTGCACTGTATTTTTTCTTTATTTGTTTTTCAAAATCCTTCCCCTCTGTCTTAGAATCAATACCATGTTCTGGTTCCAACACAGAAGAGTGGTAAGAACTAAGCAAATAAGTGACTTGATAGTTAAGTCACACAGCTAGGAAATGTCTGAGGCCAGTTTTTTTAACACCGGTCTCCCTGTTCCTAGACTGGCTCTCTGTCCACTCAGCCACCTAGTTGCCCCCTATATTTTCTTTTAATCACCCCTTAAGACCACCTTTCAAAGTTATAGTTTGTTTTGCTGCCTCTTCCTCCCTGAGTCAGCTCATCCTCTGAAATCTCCATTTCCACTTTTCCTGCTCCCACCTATTTACTGGATAAGGTTAATATATTTCTACCCAACTGTGTGTAGGTGTGTATTCAACCTTCCTTTGTCCAATTCAGGTAAGAGTAAAGTTTATATGATGTTCACTCCCCCTTCTCCACATTTGTATATTCTTCTAATGCACTCAAATTATATGAAATACTAAGTTCTAACCTTCTTTCCTTAATGTATTCCTTTTTCCTTGTCTTTTTTCATTCATTTTCATTTTAAAACATATTGATGCAACAAATCCAGCCTTCCAGCCCCACTCCCCCCAACTGGAAAATTATAGAGACCATTTATCTCTTCTCTTATTAGAATATAAGCTCTTCGTTATCCATTAGTATCTTCCAAATGTTCAAATATATCACTTTCCTAAGTTTCTCTTGATTTCTTCTTTTCATTTCAAGGATTTTGCTCAGTTCTGGTCTTTTCATGGGGAATACTTGAAAATCCATTATTCTTCTAAAGGGCCATTTCCTCTGTAGGATTCTTGCAGAGTACATTATTATTAGTTGAAAGCCTTTATCTTTTGTCTTAGACCGTCCTCGGAGAACTGTAGTCTTTAAGTCCCTCGAGTGACCCTTGTCTTTGCACTGAAGACTTCCAAACCTCTTTGAGTGTCCCCTGTCAGAAGATTTTGACCTCCCAGAGCTTCCAGTCACTAGAGTATTCCCAAAGGTCAGATCAGTGTGGGCTTGGTTTAGGTGCCCCTGAAGAATCTCTGGTCAGGACACTAGCAAGCTTTGCTTGGTAACATCCTGCTCCCAGTGACAACGAGCCATCTTTTGTGTGTAGTCTTGGGCTTGATGGAGGAAACCATTGTTTTCTTTTGGATTTCTTGATCGCTCTTTGATCTGGGTCCCCTTTTGAGATCTTTGCTTGAGTATATGTGGGAAAACTGCACTGTTCTGTGGCTAACTAGACTGACTCCCTTACAGAATTTTCCAGCCTCCGATACTTCTGGACTTTGTTTTTATTAGCTCTTTTATTGGTTTCTCATGTAGTCCATTAAATGCGCTGGGATTATAACACAACTCTTTGTATAGAGACTGGCTTTTCAGATCATCATTAATAATTCATAGGTTCTGTTGAATTGCATTATGGCCTTTTAACCAAATTCCTGGAATCTGAATGTATGCGATCTTGTTCCAAATTCCAGTGTGGAAAGAGACAGTTCCAATGCCTGCCTTGCTGCCTCAGGTGAAATGCCCTTCAACAAAGAAGTACATGCATTTATATCACATTTTTTTAAAAAAAGATACTCCAAAGAAGGACAATTAAAAACCTATAATACAGCCTCAGAGTCTGTGTAGTGTTGATTATTTACAAGTTGTTGGGAGGAGTCAAAGAGGGGGAGCCATTCCCACTCAGAAACTAATTGTGACAAGAAAGATGGATGGGTGTGTTGTTCATTGACTATAGTTTTCCAGGTATGCCCTAAGGAGCTTCTTGGATCTGTTATTAAGCAATGTGTTCCCTTCCTCCCTTATTCATTGCTGAAGTCATAGGAAAAAAAATCAAGATATATGGTCATTGCTGTTGAGACTCAATATATGTGGGTGTATTCAACTCAAATTAATTGAATTCATCAGAAAGGCAGGTGCAGAGACAGAGATTTAGATTAGATCTGGATTTCTGAATTAAATTAACTGAATTCAATTCAGTTAAACATTTATTGCCTAATTCGTGCAAGTTGTGCTAGGTGTTGGGGACAAAAATTCTTATCATTTTGATTGATTTGTAATAGTTTATTTTCTTCTCTCTTCCAACTTTGGCCTAGCAGTCTTGGGCGATGAAAGACACACACTTTATAATTTATTTCATGTACTAAAAACATAGATTATATTCCCCAGAATTTAGAAAGCTATACCCCCCTCCCTCCCCCCAGAAAAACCTAAAGGAGAGGTTTAGCATTGTATTGTAAAAAATCAGACAGTCTATTGTATAATTTCATTCCCCCCAGTTTGAGTTTCCTACCAAGTCCCTCTGGATTCCATATTCATAAAATATAAAGCAGCTGGCCTGATCAGTAGGCGGCTTAATTCCTTTAATTACCAGGAGTCTGTCAATATCCACAGTACTGAGTGAGGCACATTCAAGGCATCATTTGTCCCACAGAAATTTAAATCTACTTCATATACAGTTAGGAGTTTTTTTGAGCCTTGAATTTATTGAAAGAAACTGAGAACTATTTTGAAATTTTAAAATACTACTTAGAAAATTTCAATGAGGTCCACATAAGAACACATTGCATTAGGGGGGCAAGAAAAATAAAAGATAATTTCTTCAGTTTGTATTTCTAAAACTAAAATTTTAAAGACATTAAATAATTAATTTTCGTAGTTTAATGGCCTTCATCCATCAAGGGTCACAAGTGACCAGTCATCCATATAATAGATGACCAATGACTTGCTTCCAAAAGGCAAGTTGCAAGTGTTGATTAAAATAAAAAAAAGATTCTTGGCATGATTAAGGAATATAACAGCAGTTTGTCTGGTTGAATATTTCTTTGTTGTTGTTCAGTTGTGTCTGACTCTTCGTGACCCCATGGACACCAGAGCCTTCTATTCTCCACTATCTCTCAATGTCTGTCCTAGTTCATATTCATTGGTTCCATGACTCTGTCCATCTCATCCTCTACCATCCCTTCATTTTGCCCTCAGTTTTTCCCCATAAAAGGGTCCTCTTTTCCTGCTCGATGGCAATATATTTTGACTGAGATTTCAAACTGGTATTCCCAAGTCAGAGAAGGTAGGTCCATATGCAGAAATTCTGGAGCCTGGGGAAATGGAAGATGGTATCTGGAAGTCATGGAAAGGGAGCAGAGCAGGACCAGACCAGGCAACCATTCACCTAAATTACAGTAAAGTTGGATGGGACCTCATCAATGAAGCTCACCAACTTTCATCATTATGCCACAGGCCACTTTCTTTGAGCCACTTGGCTTGCCTTGAACTTGCTCAGAGAACAGAGAAGACTAGGAAATAATCTTAACAGTAATGTCATCAGAAAAAGCTAGCACAAAGCAGAGTGAACCCCTCTACCCACACTGAAGGAGGGATTTAACAATAGAACAGTGCCCTTTGGGATCTGGCTGCTTCTGCATCCAATACCAATAATTAAATTGCCAGACCTTCCTCTGAAGTTCAGCACCTAGGACAAAGCTTTGCTTACCACCCTAGTTATGTCTCTAGGATAAGATCTTGGTGCCATTAGGATATTAGTGCATAAAAATCTAGATCTAAATCACTTTAGAAATCATTTTTTTTTATCATACAAGAAGGTACACAGGACAATTTGGACATTATCTCAGTAAGCCAAGCTGTTTTACTTTGTAATTTCCTTGTATTCCTCATTCTTCTTTGTCCTGGAACAGGGCAAATCACATCTAATCCCTCTCCTTCTTGATAGCTCATCAGATATTTTAAAATAATGCTCATATCCCCCTGAGTCTTCTCATCTCCAGGCTTAAACAGCTCCAGCTCTCAGATAACCCTCCCGTGATAAGGCTATCAAAGCAGTTTTGATGAAGACTTATGCTTTTGTTCACTCATATATGACTTGAATTCAGTCTACAGTGAAGTGATCTGGTTTTCTTTGGGTACCTAAAACCCATCAGCATTCTTTGTAGTACTGAGATACCATGTATACACTGACTTGATGTCCATCAGGCACACATCACTAATGTATCAGGGTCCTATTTTTTAAATGAGCTCCTCTTAGAAGGAAAGTAGAAACATGACAAAGGTCATGAAAAAGGGGTAAAGACTGAAGAATTCCAAGACCTCTTTCCTCTAAGGTGGAACAAGAAAGTATGATACCAAGGTGAAAAGGGAATCATGGGAAGTGACATTTCTGTTCTTTTCCCAGATTTAATTCTGCTTTTACTTCCATCTTCCCTCCTTAGATAGGCAACAAGCCATCCAATTCCTTCATTCTAGAAGCAGCTGGTGACTCGGTGGATAAAATGTGGGGACTAGGGTTAGGAAGACCCAAGTTCAAATTCAGCCTCAGAAACTTATGAGCTCTGTGACCTTGGGCAAGTCACTTAATCATTATCTGCCTGTTTCCTCGGTAGTAAAATAGGGATAATAGTAATACCTACCTTGCCAAGATCAAATAAGATAGTATTTGTATGCAGTTCAGTGTCTAAAACAGTGGCACCAAATACTTACTCCCTTCCCTTTTCTCCCACCCCCTATTTCTAGTTCCTTATTATATACGGAACTAGAAATATATATATATATATATGTAGAGAGAGGTCACACATATAGATTACCATGCTAGTTGCTTAAAAAACACAGAATTTGATGATGGTTCTTGCCTTAAGGAGCTTATAGACTAAGACACCAAGAAGAGTAGTTATTTATTATATATGATGTTACAAGATAAATGTGATAAAAAGGGGAAGCTAGGTGGCACAGTGAATGGAGTATCAGGCTTGGGATCAGAAGGATCTGCATTCAAATTTGACCTCAGACACTTCTATCTGATGACCCTGGGCATATCACTTAATTCAATTTGCCTAGCCTTTGCCCCTCTACTTAGAGTTTTTACTATGTCTAAATAAAGGTTACAAGTAAGGGTTATGGCAGGGGGAGGGGGCAGATAAAGAGATAAGGAAGAAAGTTCTAAGGAAAATGAGAAGGAGGTACAGTAGGGAGTTATTATTAACAATTTCCCCTTCTTTGTGCTCTAGGAGAAACAGTGTGATATAATAGAAAAAGCATTGAATTTGGAGTGAAAGGACTTGGGTTTAAACCCCAGCTCAACTGTTAAGTACCTGTATAACCTTAGACAAGTTAGTTTCACAAGTAGAAGGAATTGGACTAGATTAAATTTTAATCATTTAAGATTTTTAAAAATTGTTTTAAGTCATTAAATTATAGTTTTCAATCTCTGATCCTTTGATTTCATAGTCTTGGATTTAATCCTCAAAATCTGAAAGACTAATGTAGCTTTGCATTCCTCCAGCTTTTATCTACTAGATTACAGATTGTAATCTCATTGTGTGTAAAGCAAATGTAAAGGGTTCTGTTTTATTGTTTCCTTCCTGTGATTTGTTTTGGTTTTGCTTCTTCCTTTCTTTAGTGCTGTGATCTGGGATACCATGCCAGTCTGAACAGAGCCCTCAGAACATATCTCTCTGCAGAGTATAACCTTGAAACCTCCAGACACGAAGGCTTGGACATTATTGAGAACGCAGTGGATAATTTAGAGCCCCGGAGTGATAAGCAGAGATTCATGGAGATGTACCCTACCGCCTTTTGCCCACCAATGAAATTTGAGTTTCAGTCTCACATGGGTGATGAGGTTCGTAATCGATGACCCCTTGAACTAAAGAGAGTGATTCTCCTGTTGTCCTTCCCAACACCGAAACCAACCCAGTATAGCATCTCATTCCATTGTCTCACAGAATGTTACCATTATTGCTTCCAGCCCTCCCTGTTAGAATATTTTCAGTATTGTGCAAAGTTCAGCCGATGCTGCCACTTAAAGAATGCCATGTGAAGAGCTCATTTTAAAATGGCAGGAAAAGTTGGAGAAGAAAAAACTATATTTTTAAAAAACATGTCCACAATGATAGAACCCAAAAATTACAGAGAAAAATATTTTCTTAAATGCTTGTTTCTATCCATTTTCTCAGAAATGATCATTGAAGTGAATTTTGAGAGATAATTATTTACACTTCTCTCCTTAGTGACTCAAATTATAACAGCCACAAGAAGAATAGATTATTTGGAATTTACTATGTAGAACTAAACTGAATGTATGAGATAAATACTCAGAGGGAGAAAAATCTTAATTGCTGTGGTTATATCAAGAAGACTGTGTTATCTATGTATTGATGATATCTTCTGTTGAGGATAAATTTAATATCATCATTTTTATATGAGATGAAGTTAGTATAAAGTTTGAAAACAGAAAATTGTGTTTCTAAAGTATTTCCATTTTAATTATCATTTTATTTGTTCTCTGGATGAATGACTAGATTAGAAATGCCTCAAACCAACAGGCATATGCTCCAAGATGTAAAATTCTGAATAGGAAAATAGCTGATGTAAATGTTAACTTTTTGAGGGAGCAGCTTATCTTACTTTTTGCCTTTGTGTGCCCTTCACAGTACCTTGTAAATCGTATATATAGTAAAAAGTTCTAAGGAGGTGGGGGGAGAGACAGAGAGACAGAGAGAGACAGAGACAGAGAGAGAGA
>NC_058134.1:273641076-273692193 GCF_016433145.1 Gracilinanus agilis | reverse complement strand
AAGAAAGAAAGAGGAGGGAAGGAAGGAAGGATAGGATAGGGGAGGGGAGAAAGAGAGAAAGAGAAAGAAGGAAAGGAGGGAGGGAAGGGAAGGGAGAGGGAGAGAAAGTGTGTGTTCCTGGATTGTGAAGACCTAAGTCACTGCCTAATCAATCTCCAGGCTAATTTGAGCTAGATTCTACCCAGATTCTGTTCTCATGGTGCTACCTACCTCAGCCATGTCACTGTGTGCTGTTCTTGCCATTTATGTAACAGGTGCAGATTTTAAATTGAGTTTTTGAACTGGCTGTTAAAAGATGCCTAATGAGGGTTCTGAAGGGACCAGCAGTGACTCATCTGCAGTATTTAAAGTTTGGTGAGAATCTCAGGCTTCTTGAATTCAGCCTGGGGAATAAGGATGCTGTGTGGTTCTTTCTCAGGTGTGTCAGGTCAGTGCCCAGCAGCCAGTGCAAGCAGAGCTCATGCTCAGGTACCAGCAGCTGCAGTCACGATTGGCCACACTCAAGATCGAGAATGAGGAGGTGAGATTTCTTTCTGTGGTGGGGCATAGTTTGAAGCTCCCTCGACAGCTGCAGTGGCATGGGTCACTGTTTGCACCAAATAAGCATCTGAAAATTAAATAAATGTTGTGTTAAATATTATATTCATAACACAAGACATCTATTATGACATTTTACATCTAAAAGTAATTGGTGGCATTATATGTAATAAGTAAATCAGATCATCTTCTTGCCTTGGTAGAAGAGGTAGAGGTTAAAGAATTCGTCTTGGAGACAACAGCTGAGTTCAAATCCTGCCCTAGCTCTTAACAGCTGCCTGACCCTGGAAAAATCACTCAATACTTCTCAACCTACGCTTCCTTCTCTTTAAAATGGGAATAATAGTAGCACCTACTTTCCAAGGATGTTGTGGGATAATATTTTAAAGCATTTTGCTAGGTGGCTCATTGGATAGAAAGCCAGGTCTGGAATCAAGAAATCCTGAGTTCAAGTGTGGCCACAGACCCTTCTTAGCTGTGTGACCCTGGACAAGTCACTTAACCCCAATTGCCTATCCTTTACCCCTCTTCTGCCTTGGAACTGACACTTAGTAGGGATTCTCAGAAAAACAAGGTTCAGGTTTATTAACTAACTAAATAAAGCTATTTGCTCACTTTAAAGTACTAGACATGTGTTCTCTATGATTATTATCATCATCATCATAAGAGAATTCTCAGAGGTGTGGAACTATCATGAGATGTTATGGCCAACTTTGGTCCTTGCTAGACTAAGTGAGGCTGGTCTTCAGATGAGTGCCACAGAGTCCATCCATCATTCCTGGTCTGAGTCCGCCATGCTGGATGCTCCGGTTATGTGCAGAGTTGGAAAGCTCAGCCTAGGGATGACCCTGAATTCTCCAGACAACATATCCCAGTGCAGACCAAGCTCAGGAAGGTCCTACCTGGCTAGAAGGGTTCAGAGAACTGTCTTAGCAGTGTCCTGCATCTGCTAGCCAAGCAGCAGCCTGGCCAAGGGCAGAGACTTGTCCCCAAAAGGTAGCTGTTTGGATTGTTACATCAGAAACAGATTTTAGAAGATCCACCAAACAAGCCAATCCTTCTCGGTTTCTTTGATGACAATGATGAATGACACCATTTTTACACCACCTAGAAACTTTGATTTAAGAGCTGATAGTGGTGCAATCAGTGGACAGTGCCAAACCTAGAGTCAAGAAGATGCTTTTTCCCAAAGTTCAAATCCGACCTCAGACTCTTACAAGCTGTGTGACCCTAGGCAAGTCACTTAATTCTGTTTGCCTTAGTTTCCTCACCTATAAAAGGAGCTGGAGAAAGAAATGGCAAATCACTATCGTAATTCTGCCAGGAAAATCCCAAATAGGAGCATGAAGAGTTGGATGCAACTAAAAATAACTGAATAACAACAACTCTAAATGTGCCACCTTTGTCCAAAACCTAGTCAGCATAGTATGGGGAGAACTGAATTCTGTACGTATACATTCTCTTTAAAAGTAAAACCAAAAGATTTTATGTTATGGCAAAAATGAAAGGTTAACTTTTGGTTAACTGGTCTTGGAGTCAACACCTGAGTTCAAATCCTACTCTAGTTGTTAACTACTGTACGACCCTGAGAAAGTCTCAACCTTTTTCAGCCTTAATTTCCTCAGAAGGTAAAGAATCAAGAAATGAAGGATGGGTTTGGTAGGGTTGGCTCGGTGGATTGAAAGCCAGGCTTAGAGTTTCAAGGTCCTGGGATCAAATCTGGCCTCAGACACTTTCTAGCTGGGCAAATCACTTAACCCTCATTGCCTAGCCCTTGTTGCTCTAATGTCTTGGAACCAATGCATAGTACTGGTTCTAAGACAGAAGGTAAGGGTTTAAAAAAAAAGCAAATGAAGGAAACCAAAGGCTGATAAGCTACTCAGACACCTTACAATTATCATGATTACTTTCTTTAAGGAAGACAAGTATGTGGCATGTACCTCATATCAAGAAGAAACTCATTATCAATATGGAAGCCATGGCTGTGTACAATCATACCTTTGATGAGCATAAAAGTGGAAAGCAATTCTAAATTAGAGGGGAATAAAAGATTTTGTAGAGATGAAAGTAGTCACTTACTAAAACTGTTAAAACAAAATGTCAACTCCAAGATACAGGGAATGGACAAAAGTAAAGATATTGACTCTGGCTATCACCATTTCTTAGAGAAATTAAGTGATAGAAAACAGTTGTCAACAGTGCTCATCATCATCTTTTATCTTCTCTACAGATTGCTCCAAAATTAATTTGGGAAACATTAATTTTGCATCCCTTTGCTTGGGCAAGAAAGTCAAATGGGGGGAGGGGTTCTGAGTTCTTTTGACCTTGTTGTGATAGGGGAAAAAACTGGGCCAAGATGAAAGCAAGAGTGTGCTTTCTTGAAAAGATGGAAACCTCATGTGTTCCGAAAGTCTTTGTTAAGCTTTAAGTGACTAAAGCTTAATTCTGAATTAAGACTTTTTCACTGGATCATCCCTTACTATACAAGTATCTACAAAATCATTAAAAATAGCCAAGGGAAACTCTGATACATTGAGTGGTTCCTTTATGATGACTGTGTAGGAAAATTTGAACAAGAATTATACTTGATGAGATATGATGCAAGAATGATGAAGATGAGAATGATGAAGAACAAGAATGATGCAGATGACAATCTGGAATTGAATTGCAGCCTGAGATGATCTGCACTCAGTATCCTGGAGGAAATCTAGATTCATCAAAATATTGATGTATGTTTTTGTGGTAGCAAAGAATTAGAAATTGAGTGGATATCCCTCAATTGGGGAATGACTGAACAAATTCACATAATGGTGATAGAATACTATGTGCTGTAAGGAATGATGAACAGGATGATTTCACAAAGAACTGGAAAGACTACATGAACTGATGAAGAGTGAAATGAGCAGAAACAGGAGAACATTATACACAGTAACAGCAATATTGTATGATAATCAACTGTGAAAGACTGAGCTACTCTCAGCAGTGCAATGATCCAGGACAATTCTGAGGGACGTAGGACAATGAATGTTATCTGCCTCCAGAGAAAGAACTGTTGGAATCAGAATGTAGATCAAAGCAGACTATTTTTCACTTTAAAAAAAATACTGATGTATAAATATTGAAAATTTAGACACAACAGTGCTTGTTATTATGAAACTCACTGTTTATGTTGGGCCACACCATTAATATTCATCATAAATATTAGGACCTTTGGGCTCATGTTTTATTTCTCTTTCTGCAGAATAGTACATGGTATGAGTGTTCAGTTCAGTCATTTTCCAGTAGTTTGATTCTTGATGACCCCACTTGGGTATTCTTGGCAAAAGAAAGTTTTCTTGGAGTGCTTTGCCGTTTGCTTCTTTAGCTCATTTTATAGATGAGGAAACTGAGGCAAACAGGTAAGGGGGCAGCTAGGTAGAGAGAGAGCCAGACCTAGAGAGATACAGGAGATCCTGAGTTCAAGTTTGACCTCAGACACTTCTTAGCTATGTGACCCTGGGTAAGTCACCTAACCTCAGTTGACTAGCCCTTGCCACTCTTTTACCTTGGAACCAATACTAAGTATTGATTCTAAGAGAGATAGTAAGGAATTCAACAACAACAACAAAAGATATAAGACCGAGCTCCCAGTGTAATAGATATGACTCAGAATAATAAGCTCCTCAACTAGGGTGATAGCTGTTTAGATATAAAGAAGATGAGGGATGCAAGAAATATTGTAGGCATAAGTGAATGTGGAATTGAAGATTACACCAAAACAGGGAAGGGGGATTTAGCATGAGTTCTGTGTACTGAACTTGAGATGCCTATGGGACTTCCAGATTAAAATGTGTAATAAGCAGTTGGTGATGTGGGACTAGAGCTCAGGAATGAATCAGAATGGATGGAGATCTGAAAATTGTCCACATAGAGATGATAATTAAACCCATGGGGACCTGATGGTGCTGCAAAATGAGGGAAGGAAGGAGCCCTTTTTATAGAAGGAAGAGAAGGGGACCCAGGATCATAGATTCAAGTTCCTTGGAGACCATCTAGTCTAACCCCTAATTCCTTATGTCTGAAATGAATCTAATTAGATCTAGTAAATGCTAAAATAAGAATAATAAATAATGAATCCTTTTCAAAAGTGATTCTTACACTCTAGGTCATCTCAGCCTCATGTCAGTATTTCTAATGTGTTTATCTTCATCGGGATGTGAGTGCATCAGTGTTTGTTAACCAATTTACTTGGGTTTCAAATCAGTATAATTTCCCAACTCCCATTCCAACTCCAAAAATCAGGCCACCCTTATTGAAATTTGTGAATTTATGTTAAACCCAAAGTAATTATGCTTTCTGAAACATATATACTCTAGCAACTGAATCTTTCTTGAAACTGAAACCATTGACTTTCCTTCTGGGCAGAGTACTACATAGTTTGGGGCTTTGGCATGTCTCCCAGTGCATTTTACTAGGTCCCATTAAGCCTCGACTTTGTGTGTCCAGGAACTTCCAAGCATAAAAACCCCACACATACCCTTATTACTGCTGCTATTATGGAACATTTACTGAGCTCCTCAGGCAATGATGTGGATAAGCACATCGTAGTTAACAAACTGAATAAGGCAAGCCATACTTTGAACGTTAGAAACAAACCTGGGGAGGAATTAACTAGATTTCTTCTGATGTTACTGCAAAACACGTCCCGAGTTTTACATCTTTTGTTACCACATGGAACAGAATTCCCATTGTGAAACAAGGAGGGCAGAGACCTGGGAGAGACAATTTAGAAATTATTATCTGCGTAAGATTTCACCTCAGTCAACAAGTGCATGTTTGACATCCACTCTACATGAGATGTTCTGGGTACCATAATGAAATATAGGGGGCAGCTAGGTGGCTTAGTGGTTGGGAGGTCTTGGGTTCAATCTTAGCTGTAAGACTCTAGGCAAGTCCAGCCCTTACCACTCTTCTGCCTTAGAACCAATACACAGTATTAAAAAAAAGAGAGAGAGAAGAAATGTAAGAGATAGTACTGCCATCTTTCAGGAGCTTACAATCCATTTTGAAAAGAGAATTAACATGAACATATAACTGTATATCTAGGATTTTTTTTAATGCTCCAAACAGAAGGGATGGAGAGTAATCATTATCTTCATTTCACAATGTGGAAGAAAGGATCAAGCATTTGAAGAGAAGCCTTAGAAGATGGAAAAAATTAAAAATAAAAATAAAAAAGTAAAAAAAAAAAAAAAGAAGATGGATGGGATTTTGATAAATGGAAGAGTAGGAAGAACATTCACCTATTTATGCAAGTTTGGATAATAAGGAGAAATGCCTCCTTGCCCAAATCCCTTTCCAGTTGGGCAAGAAAACTAATAAGGAAAAAAGTTTCCTAAGCAATTCTGAAATGTAAAAAGGAGAGAAATTGCAGAAAATGGAAGTCATGTTCCTACAGCATCCCTCCTCTCCATAAAGGGCAGTGCTGAGGGGGAGACGGAGACGCTAATGACCTCCATCCAGGGTCTAAGTACAAGGAGGGGATGTGCAGAGGCATCTTCTGCAGAGCAAGGATGGGCACCTGCATCAAAAAGGTTCATCATCAAGTCTCCCTGGAGAGGGTGGCCTGGTGTAATTTGATGTTGGCCCCAGCCTCTGTTCTCTCTAAAGATCGATTGATCTTAATCTAGTGGAAAAGCTTGGAAGCAATTTTAGCTTCACACTGCTATAGCAGAGGCAGAAGCTTTCCTTGTACTTTCAGCTGTCGCTATTTTTAGGCTGTTCTTCGTCACTCCATTCCCCGGGACACCTTATTCCACTGAAGGTATTCTAGTCCAGCCCACTAGAATAAATTAGAGCACTCCATTCTGGGAAGAGAGAAGACGAAGGGTCGATCGATCATCCCGATTTATAAAATAATTTATGTTCTCGATAGGATGAACGCACTCTTTTTTCATCAGACCCTAAGTTATTTGAATTCCAAAGACCTTGAGAGGAATGGCAGGGCAAAAACGAAAGGAAATGGGAATTATCTTAGCAAATTTATGGAATTTATTAACCCCAAAGAGTAGTAAAGGCTAAAAATAAAAGCTGAGGAAATGTTTGGATAAAGTAATGAATAATGAATTTGTCATGTTAGGATGTTTATTGCTTGTTCAGAACTTTTAGACTTGCAGATTCAACCTTTCAAACAACTGTTTCTACCATATGATCTGAACTATAAAACATATGCTTTTCCCAAGATGCAAACTCGCTGATTTATAAACTTGAATTTTTTGTGGTTATTTAGTTGTTAAAAATAGAGGATGGGGGACAGGCTCAGTGATTTCATTGGGATCAGAAATTCCCAGGTGAGAAAATTCCCTCTCCCAATGCAGATCAGCATCTTCTCAGCAATATATATAGTCAGAGAACAGGCATACTTAATCTGGGCTCTGTGAACTTGTAGAGAAGAATATATATATTGCCTACTTCAGTGTAATCAATTTTCTTATGGTAATGCCTTATGTTTATTTTATGCATTGGAAATCACTATTCTGAGGAAGGATCCATGCGCTTTACTAGACTGACAGAAGGGACAATGACCAAAAAAAAAAAAGTTAAGAAGACAAGCCTTAGAGAGTTAATTAGGGCACTTCTTGGGAAATCCTGATGTCTTCCTTCTTGAGACTTTCGTGTCTCCCACCACAAAATCAAGGCTTCTCATTTTCACCAATCATGAGGAGTTGCCAAGAGTGCTCCATGAACTCTACCTTTTCTTCCTCCTTCTATGACTTGTAAATACAGCTTTTATCTGTAAGCTTGGTGCGCTTCTTCATTGGGAACAGCCCATGGAATCATTCTCTGCACTTCAAGGCAAGCCATCCCTCATTTCTATTCCATCTTGGATTCAGCGGGGCAATTCTGGATTGAATGGCCAAATCAGTCAGCCTTCAGAGAGTCAAGCATGGCCAGTTAGGCTCGTGGGGAAGTGAGAAATTTGTTTCTAACAAGGCATATAAATAAGTGCATATGTTTGTATGTACATATGTGTGTGTGTGAATCCTCCACAGATCATCTTTTTAGAATAGGAAAAGGGTTTATAAAAGTAGGTACTCCTGGTATTATTGCCTTTTTGCAGAAAAGAAAACTAAGGTTCAGAGAGATTTCATGATTTGTCCATAGTTCCATGGCTAATTAGTGGCAAAGGCAGGATTTGAACTCAAAATTTCCTGAATTGATTCCTCTCTCCATCACTGCCTCTCAAAACCAATATTTTAAAAGCATAAGAATTTTCAAGTAGCTTAGAAACCATCTGTTCCAAGGTTTCTGAAAAGCTCAATTATATTACGTTATATTACATCATCCCATCATATCATTTTGTGTGTATGCAAAACAGTCTACTTAAGTATTTAAGAATCTATATGGGGGGCAGTGGAGGGGAAGAACACATTCTCCACCAATGGGCATCACAATCTCTCTGCGACTAAATAAATGACCTTGGAGAATTCTCAGAGCCAAAATACACCACTTTGTTGCCAATTCAGCGATGAGCTTCTGACTTCAGCTAGGCTGTCCATCAGCATGAGACACATAGTCCTCCATTGGGTCCAACCTTGACATCTTCCTAGCTTAGTAGGACTTGACTAAGTTTATACTTTGATAACATAGGATACTCTTATCGTTCATTCCAATGGCCATGAAGGTGGCTTAGAGCATCAAAGACACCAAGCTCATCCATCACATCCCAGGCCATCACCGACAGTCTTGACTTTTGTCTTGGCCCTGGACTTTGATGACTTTGGAAGAGAAAATAAGGCCAGTTATTTTTTACAACTTTACCTCACTTGAATCCAATTTATGCTCAAGCCAAGACAACATACTCATGATGTCAGTGGTCTTTCTTTGGAAATGAAGGATGAACAACAACTCTGATAGTATAGCATTCCAAAAGAGGGGCAACTTGCTTGTAAAATGGGGCATTAGAGGAATTTGGTAAAGAATTGACATCTGTGCATTCCAGTTAATGTCAGGTAACTGCTTTTTATACTTTAATGCAGATTCCCAAAGTAGGTGCTACTGCCCCCTGGTGCGTGCTGCAGCGATTCAGGGAAGTGGTGATGGCCACAGGTGCATTTATCTTTCCTATTAATTGCTATTAAAATTTTAAAAAATTTAATTTCCAGGGGGATAATTAATATTTTTTCTGGAAAGGGGGCAGTAGGCCAAAAAAGTTTGGGAACCACTGCTTTAATGAATATGTTTTATATAGAAGAATTATACAATGTGAGGAGCTGTTGTTAACACATATGTATTGTGAAGGAGCTAAAGAGGATGACCTTCTTCCATTGATATATTAATATAGTGAGTTTCCAAGGACACATAGCTAATTAGTCATTGAGACAAGATGGAAACTTAGGTCTTCTTAACTCCAGATCCAGGGTTCTATCCACTGGACCCCCTCCCTGCCTCCAGTGTAGTGGGTTACCAGCATCTGATAGCTGAAGTCTCTTTTCTTCTTAAATAGAGATAGATGAGAAATTAATATTTCTCACATATAAATATATATATAAAAGAAAATATATAAATATAAAATTTGGGAGAGAGAGTATTCACACTGTTTTATTGCCTACACCTCCAACATAGTATTATCTGACTTCTGTTTGCCCTAATTCCTCATGTCATTTCCTCATTTCCCCATTGCAAGGCATCTCGGGTCACTTTTATCATGGTTGATGTTTCCTTCCTAGGAGATAAAGGAAATGTATTTATGTCCCCAGGTGAAGAAAACAACCGAAGCCACCTTACAGACAATACAAGACATGGTCACCATCGAGGATTATGACGTGTCCGAATGCTTCCAGCACAGTCGATCCACAGAATCCGTGAAGTCCACCGTCTCAGAAACATACTTGAGTAAACCCAGCATTGCTAAAAGAAGAGCCAACCAGCAGGAAACTGAGCAGTTCTACTTCATGGTACGTCATTCCATTTCCTAAACTATCGTGTCCACTTGAGATAACACAAAGACATTGATTGCAAAATGTTGACTTTTGGGGTTAAAAATTTTTTTCTCTCTTTTTTTCTTTTTTGAAAATTAACCTTCTCTCGTACAGAAATTCAGAGAATACCTGGAAGGCAGTAATCTCATTACAAAGCTTCAAGCCAAACATGACTTGCTGCAAAGGACACTGGGAGAAGGTAAGCGATAGAAAAACATCCCCAGAGGTGAGAAAGTGGTCTGGAATTTGCTGCTTCCTAGCCCCGCGGGGGTGGGGGGGGTGGGGAAATACCAGACTCCTCTGAGCCTTAAATGGAAGTCATGATTCCTAGCACTGTCTACCTACTTTATAAGGTTTTTATGAGTCGGGGGTAGCCCTTCAACTGCTGTGTAAATGTGTGAGTGTTGATAGTAATCAATCTATACATATGTGTTTCTGTATAAGCATCTCCTGACTAGGAATAAAAACTATTCCAGGGGTAAGGGGGTTTTGATTAATTCAGTTAGAATTTCTTAGTTTATTTATAAAAAATAATTGAAAACAAAAAATAGAAATATAAAAGGAAATCACTGCTTTCCTGGACCCAGAGTTCATTTCCCCTTGCTCTCTTTTATCTACATTTTATAGGGTTTCCTGAGATTTAATTGAAAGTGAAAAGAACATATATGTCTTCTCTTCTCCTTTCCTAGAAAGTAAACAAATTTCCTACCTTATTTCTCAGTATCTGCTACTGGTCTCTTTTCTCTAAGTACATTGTCATCATCCCTCACCTGGACTATCACAGTAGCCTTCTAAGTGGTCTCTTAGCCTCAAGTCTCTGCCCTCTCCAATCCATCATCTCAGATTCGGCTGCCAAGGTGATTTTTTTTGTAAGTGCCATTCCTTCTGTCACTCCCCTACTCCATAAACTCCAATAGTTCCCCGGTGCCCCTAGGATCAAATATAAACTCCCTTTCCAATCTAATTCTGTATTACAGCACTTCCTTCTCTGTGGTCCACCTTCTTGCTATTCCTCTGACCCTGTTATTTTATCTTTTATCTCCATGCCTTTGAACTGGTTTTCTCCCATGACTAGCATCTGCTCCTTCCTCACTCACCTCTGCCTCTTAGAATTCTTTATTGTCTTCAGAACTCAGCCCCAGATGCCTCCTTTTATAACTGACCTCCAACTGAAATGTAGCATTTCCTTCAGGTATCTTCAAAAATTATTCTGAAGGATCCATAGTCATCCCTAGGCTGCCAAAGGGATCTATGACATTAAAAAAAAAGTTAAGAATTCCTGCTATACATTAAGGCTTTCTTTATCCATCTCCCTTTCCCCTGGTTCTGGTACCATCCATGCAAAAAATTTACCTAATATTTATTTCATATATACTAACATAATAATATTTTGACTACCACAATAATAATAGCTAGTATTTTTGTAGCACTTAAGGTTTGCCAAGCACTTTACAAATATTATCAAATTTGATCCTTACTCAACCCTGGAAGGTTTGTACTATTATTATCATCTCCATTTTACAGATGAGGAAACTGAGGCAAATAGGTTAAACAAGTCACTTAACTTACCCAGGGTCACATAGCTAGGAAATGTCTTAGGACTGGATTTAAACACGTCTTCCTGACCCCAACTCCAACCAACTATTTGCCTACATATGTGTCGTCTCCCCCAAACATATGTAGTAAGTTCCTTGTGGACAAGGGCAATTTCTGGTTTTGTCTCCACAGCCCCATAGTAGTCACTTAATCATTGTTTTCTGACCGACTGGCCAATTATGCTTCTAAAATGTAAGAGAAAAATCTTTGCCTAAAGAGGGAAGAAAAACTCAAAGTGACAAGTTTTTGGAAAACTTGGCTTTGCACACGTGTCTTTACCCAGCTTTCTTAGCTTGAGACTTGAAACAAATCTTTGTCTCTGTGTCTGTCTGTCTGTCTGTCTGTCTGTCTGTCTCTCTCTCTCTCTCTCACACACACACACACACACACACACACACACACACACACATTCTCTCTTTCACACACACTCTCTTTTTCACACACACTCACTCTCACACATACACACTTTTTCACATACTTTCTCTCTTTCACACATATAAACATACATTCTCACATACTCACACACAAACACACTCACTCTTTCACACATAAACACACACCCACTCTTTCTCTTTGACATATACACATAAACACATTCTCACACACACTCTTTCTCTCTTTCACACACACAAACACACTCTTTTTCACTCACTATCACACACATACTCTCACACTCTTTTTCACACATACTCTTTCTCTTTCACACATAAACACACACAGGAAAACACACACTTTCTCTTTCATACATATAAACATACACACACACTCACACACTCACTCTCTTTCACACACACTCACTCTGTGTGTGTGTGTCTCTCTCCCAGAATGCCCACTAGAGCAGCATCCCCTAAGGTCATCGCTGAGCACAAGGGCATCATTTATCCTTAGTGGACATTCTGCATCCTTCCTGCAGGGTGTGATGTCACTTTGCAAATGGCACTCTGTGAGGTTTTGCTCTGTGAATTCATTCTTGGCACCAAAGACTGCATGAGTTAAGACACTCGAGGTCACGTTCGTAGAGTTTTTATAGCAGTGATTCACTGTCTAGAGTGGAGTCTCCATCTTCCCAATAGAATACCTCTGAATCTTATTTTAATAAGCCTTCATTGAATCCTGCATATTCTGGTCAGCTGTTGATCTCCATCCTAGATTACATCCTCAGGGTGCAGACACGTAGTAAATGGTGAAGTCCAAGCTGGTCGTCTCTTTATCTAGAAGCAGCAAGTTCCCTCTGAGCCGTTGTGGCCAAGGGTGCCGAGTCCCCACGGGGCCATTTCTCTTCTGCATGAGGGACCGGATCCCCTCCACACAATAGGAGGTCTGTTCTTGGTTTAAGATATCGGGAGAACACCCAATGCAGGCCACCCCTCTGGCCCACAAAAAGAAAACCGACTGGTCTAACGTGAATGTGACTTCAGGCACACACAGCTGCGTCTTTATCTAAGAGCTGGTGCCCAGGTCCATTTCCCCTTCTCTTTGGGGAGGGAGGGAGGAACATGGAGCCCTGGAGAGCAGCTATGGTGGCTCTGTTTCATGGGCCAGGAGGAGGCCCTTGCAAAGGAGATTTGTATTCCAGATTGTGTGGTTTAGACTTTGTTTACCCCTGAGGTCCTATGAGCCCTGGGAAGACTTTTTAGTCATTATTTTATGCATTCATTCATTTTTTGGGAGCTGTACAAAGACTATAAATAGCACCTAGCCCATAGCTTCAGGGCATTTAAGACCTAATTAAGGACACAAGTGGTATGCATATGAAACATTAAACTAAGGGTCCGAGGCAGTGGGTGACAAAGTGCCCAGAGGACTGATCCAAGGAATACGGTAGTAAATCCAGAGCCATGCAGACAAGAGGCGCTGGGTTCGAATGGTTTACAAGATGGCGGAGTTAGATGACTCCATAGGAGAGCCCTTGATTTAGTTTCTTCTTTGGCTTCACTCAATAAATGATACGAATCCATGGATGTCACGGGGGGGGGGGGGGGGGAGGGGCTGTGCCTGAGAGAGAGAGCAGAGACAAGGTGAGGGTTTGTGCCCTGAGCTCTGTATGTAGCCTGTGCATTCCACATTTTGCCATTTGAATAATATTCCATTTCATTCCTTAGCTAAACTGTACCCTCAGCTAGCATCAACGTTTGCATGTCCACTCTGAATACCTGTGATGGCAAGTGGGAATAGCATTGCCTTTTAGACATGCATACACCAGAGAGCTCTGGTAAGACCACTGGCATGGTGGGCTATTCCTATATTGTACTCCCTCATTTAAAATTAATAAACAGGAGGAGCAGCTGGGTGTCTCGGTGAATTGAGAGCCAGGCCTTGGACAGGAGGTCCTGGATTCAAATCTGGCCTCAGACACTTCCCAGCTGGGTGACCCTGGGCAAGTCACTTAACCCCCATTGCCTAGCCTTTACCACTCTTCTGCCTTGGAATGAATACACAGTATTGATTCTAAGATTCTAAGATGGAAGGTAAGGGTTTATTTAAAATTATTATATATATAGAATATTGTATATTATAATATAAAATTATATTAAAATTGTAATGATAATAATACCACTAATTAATAATACCTTTATGTAGGCTAAAGAAGGTATCAGTGAACCTGGATGATACAAGGGCACAGGAGAGGAGCTGCAAATGTGTGAAGTGGCACAACAGAAATTATATATGTAAATTATATTATACCTATTACTACAAAAGTTACATCCATGGTAAAACAAGTAGCTTTTCACCTAAAGATTTTTGCAATGGATTTTACACAATGAAAAGTATAATCCCAGAGATGGGTTTGCTTATCTTATATTTTACATTACTTATTTACTTACTTATATTACTTACATTTTACATTACTTTTTGACCCTATTACTTTTTTTAAATAAAATGTATAAAATATTTATTAAGCACTGCCACAGCCAAGAACTTGAAATACAAAATAAGCAAAGTCTGCCCTCCAGGAACTTACATTCTTTTTTTTTTAATATTTTTCCCCCAATTACATGTAAAGACATTTTTAAACTTTTTTTTTTACATTTTGAGTTCCAAATTCTCTCCCTTTTATCCCTTATTCTCTCCTCCTCTCCCTGAGACAGTAAACAATCTGATATAGATTTTATATGTACAATCAGGAAAAACATTTTCTCACATTAGTCATTTTGTGGAAGAGATCACACACACACACACACACACACACACACACACACACACACACACACAAAAGATGAGAAGAAAGTAAAATGAAGTACCCTTTCGTTTGCATTCAGGCTCCATAAGTTCTTTCTCTGAAGGCAAAGGGCATGTCTCATCAGGAGACTCTAAGATGGTCAAGGATCACTGTAGTGCTGAGAATAACTAGTTTGCTCTTTTACTTTCAAGGACATTCTCCTTCCAGTCATCCCGGTTCAAAACTTCAGCTCTTCTCTTTTACCCACATAGCCCATCAGTTGCCCAATCTCTTCATTTCTTTCTCCATATCTCTTGGATATCCCCTTCTCTCCACGCACATAGCCACCACCCTAACCCAAAATCTCAAGTCCTTGTCAGCCTCTTTCCTGGACTAGGATTCCAGTCCTTCTTCCATGTGGTTGCCAAAGTGGTTTTTATAAAGCATGACCATGATCACACACACACCCAAACCCCTCCTGCCTGCAAGATTAAATATATATAAATATATATATAGTTTTCTTCACAGCTTAGTTCCTTCTTGCCTTTTAATCTTCTTCCATTCTACTTCTATGCACTCCTGTTGACACAACCCTCCATCTTCTTCCTCTGTGCCTTTTGGACTAGCCATCATTATCCATGCCTGGAATTCCCACCTTCCCAATATCTTACTCTTAGAATTCTTACTTTCCCTTAAGAATCAGCTGAAGGATTACTTCCTCTTCCAAGAGACTTTTTTTGGTCTCACCACTACCCCAACTGCTGGCACCATTCCCTCCAAGGTTGCCTTCTAAGCAATTCTGTATTTATCTTGAATGTGCCAATTTATATATGTTGTCCTCTCCATTAGAAAGTAAGCTACTTGGAACAGATAGTTCACTCAGTGGATAGAGATCCAGGCCTGGTCCATCCTGGGTTCAAATCTGACCTCAGACACTTCCTAACTGGGTAATCCAGGGCAAGTCACTTGACCCCAATTGCCTAACCCTTATCGTTCTTCTGGAAATAATATACAGTATTGTTTCTAAGACAGAAGGTAAGGTTTTTTTAAAAGAAAAATATAAATTAGCTGGCTAGTTAGTTAATTATCAGGGCAACTAGATTGCTCAGTAGATAGAAAGCCAGGCCTGGAGATGGGAGGTCCAGGGTTCAAATCTGACCTCAGACATCTCCTAGCTGGGTGACCCTCCAGACTTGTCACTCTAGCCACTGTGCTCTCTAATTGCCCTTAGACCTATAATTTCAGTGGAATAGGGATGGGGAATCTCCTGTGTCTCTTCTGGTCAATACTTTACTTTCAACTTTCTGTCTTAGGCAAGTCACTTAACCCCAATTTCTCTGCCTTGGAATTGTTGCTTAATATCAATTCTAAGAAGATAAGGGTTTAAAAAAATAATTAAAAATAAATGTTTATTGACTGACTTACACTTTTTCAAAACTTATTTTGATGCTCTCCCAGGTGAAGGCAACAATGTTGAAATAAGCATTGAAAAATCATTAGCTCTACTCACCCAAATACAGGAAGAACCTAGATAATGAGCTGGCATACAAGAGGCCCCCAAAAAGTGTTATTCTTCAACAACAACAACAATGTAGTATTTTGATGACACGGGATTTGCATTGGGTTTTTTTTTAATAAGGAAAATAAAATTGAATACAACAGTTGGAACCAGTGCATATAAAGAATTGGTTTTGGACTTTTAAAAAACTAGGCAGTGAACTCATCCAATTAGATTCAGATTTTGATTGAGTTTTTTGTTTTGCTTTATTTGAAAGCAGGGCTGGTTGTTTTTTGTTTGTTTGTTTGTTTGTTTTGGATTTTGCTCCTTTGACATTAAGGGGGCTGACTTTAAGAGATCTGTACAAGATTTTTTTGCTTTAATGTACAAGGTCTGACACTGGAAGCTTAATTCCATATCTCTCTTTCTAGTCCATGGCCTAAGGCTTCTGAGAACAAAATTAAGTAGGTTATTCGGTTGCCATCTTCTATTGCCATTTGAGTAAGTCAACTTTCCAAAGAAAACTTGAATATGAAGAATTGCTTTCTCTAGAACTGTATCTCCTTTAGATGCTTCTCCTTTTAAGGAAAAGAGAAAGTTTATAAAATGGCCTATGAAGTCCTTTTCTCTGGAATACAATTGTCAAATTCACTATTTCTCCATCCACTTTTAGCTCTGTGACTGCTAGAACTTCTATTGGGTTTCAGTTTTATATTTTGAACCTTGGAAACAGGATGTTACAAATTATCTTTATGAGTCAATATTCAAAGGAATTTATGCTTTTAATGGCACTATAGGATAGAACTAGACCTATAATTTCTTTTAATTTTTCTTTCAAAACCCTTATTTTCTGTCTTCATATCAGTTAAATGACTTGCCCAGGGTCACAAAGCTAGGAAGTGTCCGAGGCCGAATTTGATCCTAGACCCTTTGGAACTCCAGACCCATCACTCTACCACTGTGCTCCCAGGCTGCCCCTAGACCTATAATTTCAATGGAATAGGGATGAAGAAATCTCTTGTACCTCTTCTGGTCGACATCTTGCCTTCAACTTGCTTTCTTAGAGAGTCACTATAGGGACAAGAGATCAAGTGTCCTGGCCAGGGTCTTAGCAGCCGTGTGAAAGGCAGGACTTGAAGCCAGGACCTCTAGACTCTGAAGCTGGCTCCATCTATACTCTGTCATCCTGCTTTTCCTGATGTTGTATATTGCCAAAATTTATTTGTAAAAGTTAAGAATGAGGCTCAGCTCTCATAAACACCCTGAAGAGCTTCTATAGATGTCTGTTCCTCATCAAGTCAAGTCAAGGGCTGCCATATTTCTAAATGGATAATAAAGCCCTACTTCCTCCTGCCTGCATTGCCAGTCATCTTCTCCATAACTGTATTGATCATGGAGATCAATCAGGAATTTCTGGGTCATACATGTCCATTGGCAGAATGCCAGGCCTATTATGGTAAATATTCCAGTCCACCACTACAAGAGATGGAAGAACCACTACAGGTTCTTACTACCTTACTAATATTAAGACTTCTTCTCTCCTCAGTGGATTGAGAGCCAGATGGGAGGTGTTGGGTTCAAATCTGGCCTCAGAGACTTCCTAGCTATGTGACCCTGGACAAGTCACTTAACCCCCATTGCCTACCCCTTATCCCTCTTCTGCTTTGGAACTAATATGCAGAGTTAATTCTAAGATGGAAGGTAAAGTTGTGTGTGTGTGTGTGTGTGTGTGTGTGTGTGTGTGTGTGTGTGTGTGTTGGTTTTTTTTTAATAGTTATTGGATTCAGGGCAGCTAGGTAGCTCAATGAATTGAGAAGCCTAAAATCAGTAGGATCTGGGTTCAAATCTAGCCTCAGACACTTCCTAGTTGTGTGACCGTGGGCAAATTATTTAATACCATTTTCCTAGGTTTTACTCTTCTGACTCAGAGTTGTTACTAAGATAGAAAGTAAGGGTTTTTAAGGCTTTAAAAAATAGTCATTAGAGGCTGCAGCTATTGAAAAAAATCACTGAATTTGAAATCAGAGGACTTAGTCTTTAATGTCAACTTTGTCATTTAACATCTCTGCGTCCTTAGTAAAATAACTTCTGTGGGCCTTGATAGTCTCATCTTAAAATAAAGGGATTAAGTCCTTTGATTGCCATGTTCTCTTCCAAATTGAGATCCTGTGATTCCAGATATGACTTTGAGCAATATTTGAGAGATAATTGATTTGCTGTTCCTCATCAGAGGCAGAGATTCTGAATGCTGATGAGCTGCTTAGTAGACAAGAGGGGATGCTGGGCTAGGAAGTCCTCCAGTGGCCTTGTAGAATTCATTCATCACCTACGACAGAGTAGTTTAAAAACTCCATCAAGGGGGCAGCTGGGTAGCTCAGTGGATTGAGAGCCAGGCCTAGAGACGGGAGGTCCTAGGTTCAAATCCGGCCTCAGACACTTCCCAGCTGTGTGACCCTGGGCAAGTCACTTGACCCCCATTGCCTACCCTTACCAATCTTCCACCTATAAAGTCAATACACAGAAGTTAAGGGTTTAAAATTAAAAAAAAAAAAAACAAAAAATACAAAAAAAAAAAAAAACTCCATCAAGTTAGAATCCTAGCATTGCTCAGTTTAATTGGCTCCAGGAACTTCACAGAGTGGCATGGGATTGGTAGGATAATAAGGATATAACTTGGACACAAGTGGGTAAATGCAAACTATATATATCATAATTTTAGAATAATCAGGGTGAGGGGAGAGCCCAGATAACTATGGGAATCAGCGAAGGTCTCATGTCATGGGATGGAGCTAGAGATTCCAAAAGGGTGACCATTCCAGGCCTGGCGAGATTAAAGGCTATAAAGTGACCTTCTTGGACCAGGCCTATTTCCAAGCTGCTCTTTGGGTTGCTTTAGAGTATATTGGGTGTGAAGAGCACCCTTTACACTCTCCTAGCCAGCCTAAAATATCAGAGCAGGTGGCAACCTCAAACCCTTGCAAACTTAAAATTAGCTTAGATTGTGGGAGCTCTACAAAAACACCAAATCACACAGGAGAGCAAAACCGAAGAGTCAGAAAATTCTAAAAAAAGGACCCATTATTTTAAGTGACAGGGAACCCAAAAGGAAGGTTTTTAGCTCATCTGTTAGTAGAAGCAGCATAACTGAACGCTCTCGTGCCTTAGTGTCAACAACCAAAACGTCCTTGTGATCATAAAACCAAACCACGTCCCAAGCTTCCAACTGCATATTGCAACAAAAATCCAAAGGCAGGCCAGTGAATCTTTGTGCTCTGCCCCTCAATATAATCCATGCAAAACCACACATTGACATTTCAATCCTGGTTGCATTTTGGTAGCTTTTTATCATTCTGTTACCCGTAACCATAGGTTGGCATAGGATCAAACAGGGCTTACTGCATAGAAGTCTAAACAGCAGACCTTCCTCCCCTCTCCCCAAAATGCCAGAGAGTCGCATTGTTTCCCTTCCTCTGTTTGGTCCCAGAAAGAAGGCACAGAGTTGAGATCCCAAGAGACCACATCCGGTTTTGAACCTTCAGATTCATTTCCATTCAATTAAGCATTTGCTCTATACACCACAGTAAGACACATAATGGAAACTGGCCCATCCTCAAGGAATTTACCTTCAAATCTCTTGGGAGGGCATTTTTTCTTTAATACCCAACAGGTTTGAGCAGAAGGACATATATAAATATACAGTATATATAAATATAGTTATACAGTATGTGTAGATATTTGTATATATAAATATGTATACATAGTCTGTATGTATAAATATATTTATGTATATATTCTTCTGTATATATAAATTATGTGTATATGTATATATACTGTATATAAATATGTATATATTCTTATGTGTATATATTATATATTTTTATGTATGTATATGTATTCTGTATATATACATATCTTTATATGTATATTCTGTATATAGAAGTATATAGAAGGAAGTATATAAATCAAAGAAAGGCAATCTTTTGGGAGGCCTCATATGGCTGGTGTAATTCGATTAAAAACATAAGCTGGTCTAACTTTTTAAAGATGTTTTGCACGATGCCAAGTTGGCCTACAGAATTTTTTAACATGCACAGGGGTTATTAGAAATATTTGCCTTGGAATGTGTTTCGAAGTTTATGTTAACCTCTTGTTTCCCAGTAGAGTATTAATATCAGCTTAGTGTGTGAGTAATTGTAGACTTGGTACAGAAAAAGAAAAACAAAAGCATCGCCAGGGCAAGTGACAAAGAAATGGAAAATAACCTTCATTACCTGTTTCCATCAACTGAATCCATTTTCTTTGTGTCCCTTTAGGTCACAGAGCTGAATATATGACCACAAGGTAGGAGAACGCTTGAGTCTTGTTCATAATGTAACCTACCCCTTGTTGAGGCATAATGAAAAGTCTAAACCATCATAGATGGAAATGCTTTACTAATGTATGTGAAACCCAGCATTGGCTTGACAAAGCATCGACCAATACGGTAGATTCAGATTTCTAGTTAAACCAGATTTGCTTTTATGGATTTCTGAGGGCTTCCCAGTGGGTTGGTAAAGTACTCTTGTGAGGCAATTTGGTAACAGGAGCCTGAGGTGAATATTTCTTGGATTGTCTGAACAAGAGCACTTTGAGGCTCCAGAAAGATTCTGACAAAAGAGAATTATAGGATTGGATCGTTCCATTAACAGCATTATTATATGATCTATTCTGCTAAAAAGCACCCCAAAAAAGCAAAAATAGTCACTTTCCTCCTCACTATTCTCTTACTTCCTTGTGAGAGAGGAATCACAGCATCTCAGGATGGATACAGACCTAGGATGCCATCTAGTCCAACCCATAACTGAATAAGAATTCCTTCTCTACCCTGCAAGATAAATGATTTCGAGAAAAGAAGGGGGAAACCATTCAGTCTGGAGGCACTGTATTCCATTTTGGGACAACTTGAATGGTTAGAAAGCTTTTCCTGATATCAGGCTTATCAGTGCTTCTTTGTGACTTTGTCACATTTCTCCTGGTTGTGAGCTTGGGTAGAACAAGCCTAATTCCTCTTACAAGTGATAGTCCTTCAAACACTTGGATAAAGCTATCCTACCCCCTCCCTCCATGCTCCCTTACTCCCAATCCTCATGTTTATTAAAGGTTAAATATTTCCAGTTCCTTCAACTTATTCTCATATTGAGGTTCTTTACTGGCTTTGGTCACCTTCCTCTAGATACTTTTGGTTTATTAATGTCCTTCTAAAATATGGCACCAGAACTAGAATACTCTAGGTAGGACCTACTCAGAACAGATACCAAGCAGCCTAAGATAATGTTAGCTTTTTGGAATATTCTTTTACACTTATATAAAACTAAAGTTCGATAATAACCCCGGGTCTCTCTGCATGTGAAGTGCTATCGCGGCATATTTTGTCCCATCTTGTCCTTGTGTACTTGCCAAATGACCCAATTGGGGTAATCTTATGCCCCTTCAAAAACCAATTCTTCAACTTTAATTTAACCCTTTCAGATAGCTATCGTTCTGCTGTTATGAAAAGACTTCAGAGTCACAACTGTAAGTGATCAGTGAAATGATTGGTTAAGCAGATTCCAATTCAGATTAGAAAAATTGAGGAAGTTTTTTTTTTCTCTTTAACTTCTGATAGAACAGCAGTGGGAGCAATTCTAATCAGCATTAGAAAGATTTTACAATGGAAAGCCAAGTTTTCTTTGGGCTGAGAGGTATATTGAGGAAATTGCTATGTCTGTCCTTTACCAAAATTGGCCAGATGGTTTTCAGACCTTTTATAATGTTCTTATTTGAGAGTGAACCCATCACTTTTTTTTTTTGATGAACTGACTAGACAGAGAAAATAATGCTAAGCTTTAAATTCTGTGGCAGTCAATTGGCAGTAGCAGTTTTGATTTATATACCAATCATTTCTCAATATTACACTTATCCTTCTTTCATAACAAAGAAACACAATTAAGAGAAGCCAAGCAATAAAACAAATGCATCTGGCAGAATACATTCTGTGCCCATAGGTCCCCACCTCTGTACCAAGATCTAAGGAAACATATTCCATTATGTGTCCTGTAGGACAAAGACTGGTCATCGCTGGTAACCTGAGCTTAGCTGCCTTTTGCTGTTGTTTTATTTATGTTACTGTAGTCTTTGCATGTGTGTTTCTCCTGGTTCATCTTACTCAGCATGGTATCAAGTGTTCCAGAATTTCCCTGAGTTCCTCATATTCAGCATTGCCATAAGAATATTCCATTTTTGTCCATGGATCACAATTTCTTTACCATTCCCCAATAAATAGGCCACCATCTTGTCCCTACTCCAGAAAAAATTCTTTGATGACAGCTTTTCCTCTCCTTTCCTGAGTAGAACATAAGACATTCCATTTTCATCTAAAACGGTGATTCCCAAAGTGGGCGCCACCGCCCCCTGGTGGATGCTGCAGCAATCCAGAGGAGCAGTGATGGCCACAGGTGCATTTATCTTCCCCTACTAATTGCTATTAAAATTTAAGAAAAATTAATTTCCAGGGGGCTAAGTAATATTTTTTTCTGGAAAGGGGACAGTAGGCCAAAAAAGTTTGGGAACCACTAATCTAAAATTTCCTTTGTTGGGCTACCACTAGAACATTAGCCCACTTAATTAATTAAATTTATTGAGTTAATTAATTAAAGTTAATTTCCAATAACAACTTCTTTTAATGAAGCCATTGTCAGACCTTGAGTAAAGGAACAATTAGGGATCATTCGAGACTGCGTGCCAATGACCTGTTTCTAATAGTCTTCACCTTTTCTGAGGCAGAAGCATTGACCATGTTCTGACACTTACATTGCCCACAGATATGTAAGTGATGTTCTAGCTTGAACTGGCTCCCAATTACGTTTTCCCATTAATCAATGACCTTCCAAAAACCCTAATTTTAAAGGCTATTTCATTGGCATGGGCTTTAATGGACGGGAAGCTTTTCAATCTGTCGAAAGTGACTGAAGTAGCTAGCTGCCACCCGTGATCATATTTTTACTCTTCAGAGAACCCACTGGGCAGCAGTTGAGTTGTTCTCTGCCTCCTGGGGCCTTTCCTATTCAGTAGTCCACATACCTTTTCTCACTACCTAATTAAGACTGCAAAACTAACCCAGTAATTGCAGTTACTACAGAAAATCCCAGCCTGCCTAGCTATGAGTCTGATACTATGCCACAAGGCTTTCCATTGTCCTTCCCATTTTCTTCTGTTGATAATTGCAAAGGCACAGATTTGCCTGCAAGCCATGGGGTTCAAGTCCTTCCACCCCACTGGTCAGGTGAACATTTCTACAGAAGAGTTCTTCAAATATGCTAGGAGACTGAAAACCAGACTGCCCATGAAACCATCATCTGTTGGCTTCTCTCCTTGGGGGTCAAACTTGTTCACTTTCAAGATCGAGAAAAAGAACCAATTCTTGATTTTTGCTTTCTTATTCTACATAGGTAGCCAGGTTTCTCACCAGATGTGAATTCATTAGTAGCTCTTCTATGGAAGCTTCTGAATTTGTCATCTCTTTTATCAATTAAATAAGTACATTTTCCAAAAGATTTAGCTTTAAAACATTTCCTGTGCCATAATTGTTTCTGTTATACCTTATTCAAGGACACATTTTCCCTTTTCAAGTACCATAAAACCCTTTACATCCATAGTAACTGGAAATGAATGCCAGCCAAATGTTTTAGGACCCTTCTCTTGTGTCTTTCTACTTAGCACAATCAAAAAAAAAAAAACCACATTAATTTGGGCTCCCCTTTCCAGTCCCCATTATGGAAGACAAACTTTTGTTTGAGTCCTAACTTTGCTTAATTCTCTGGTCCTTGAATTTTCTCATCTGTAAAATGAAGGGGTTGGACTAGATGGCCCCTTCCAATTTAAAATCTATTTTCCTTATGATATTTGCCATGGGAGATAGGCTAAAGAGATCTCTCCAGTGGTGTATGTTAAGTAAATCAGTGTGGTATCAAAAATGCATATATTGAGGGACAGCTGGGTGGCTTAGTGGATTGAGAGCTAGATCCAGAGCCCTCCCAGGAGGTTTTGGGTTCAAACCTGGCCTCAGATACTTCCTGGCTGTGTGACCCTGAGCGAGTCACTTAACCTCACCGTTGCCTAGCCCTTGCTTCTCTTCTAACTTGGAACCAACACACAATATTGATTCTAAGATGGAAGGTAAAGGTTTTAATATATGTGGAGAAATAATAAATAACACAATCTAATAAAAGTAATTAAATATGTATAGGAAAAGGAGAAGGAAGCTCCCATGGTGCAGTCTGTGCTTTTGCACAATAAAATAGGTCAAAAGAACTCAAGCAGGAAACAAATTTGCACTGTATGTAGGGTAAAACTTTTACAGCTCTGTGATAAAAATACTGAATTTTTAGTTAAAAGGCTTGTCTAGATACTAATTCTGGCTCTACCACCACTCTAGGACTGTCCGTGGATAAGACATCACAGGGTCTCAATTTACTCATCTACAAAATTAGTGTTTGGGCTAAATTCCTTTCTGCCTCTTAAGTCAATGATTTGGGGTAGATAGATTGATGAATATATAATTAGTGGTGCAGACTCACTCAGATGGAATATATATATGTGTGTGTATATATATATGTACATATATATATATATCGAGCATATTATAACTGTCCAATGAAAAACACATTTCAAGTAGTGTGACTTACTTGAAAGAAATAATATTGTTGCATGAGCTTATTTCCCCATGAAAATATGGGAGTAGATCTTCAATTTAAGGAGTTTTCAGCACCCCACATTTGCACGGAAGATATAAATACAAAAGTGAGTCCATCTCTCCCTTCCTTCAAGGAACTTACATTCTAATAACTGGATACAGCACAAATATGGGAATGGGGGCCAGGGAAGGGAGGTTTTTGAATCCCCCAATTTTGTATTTGTAATTTAGCCATAGCAACTGGTACCCAAGATAAAAATCCCAGCATCCTCCCGAGGTTTTTTTATTATTAAACACTGATAAGAGTGCTAGATTAGCCCCATAAATCATTTTGTTTAAATTTGTAAAGTTCCCCACAGTTCATTATTTTGTTATTTTAGTAGGACTATGATTTCTTACCACGTGGGTTCTGATAACCAGTGGATGCAACTTAGACGGTCCGTGATTCTAGCTACAAAATGTAGGGGATGTCAGAAGTCTGCTTCAGTGGATTGCCTTATTAATGAATAAAGTCCATGGTGAAGGGAGGGAATGAAAGCCGAGAAGACACAATGGGCTTCTTCTGTGGGTGGGCAGTGGTGAATGCTTAACCAAGATGCCTTCTATGTGTAATTTTGACATGATCTTTGGGTGTTTCATTTATTGTTTGATTTTTTTTTCTCTACTCAGTAATTATATTCCCTTCCCTTAGGCCTCCAAATGTTCCCCCTAAGCCCCAGAAACACAGGAAGCCCAGACCCCGATCACAGTATAATGCTAAGTTGTTTAATGGGGATTTGGAAACATTCGTCAAGGTACTGGCACAAGCCATTTGGGTGGCTGATCTCCACACTTATTACTATAATGGTCGAAACCTCTTATAAAAGGAGGCAGATCATTATATACAAGTCTCTCCTGGGGCTCTTTGCTTTTCCAGAAGAGCAATATAATATTTCCTGAAGTCAGAGGGGAAAGAAGAGAATTTGATATTTGGATTGAGTTCCCTTGGAGGAGGGGGTTACTCCTGGGTGCTGTTCCTTTGGTTTGGTATATACCAGGCAGCCCAGCATTGAGAATTTTTCTTGTTGCTGTTGTTTTTCAGACCTATGTAATTGATGGCAAATAGAGGCTATATTATCTTTTACAAGAATTTGATTATACAGTATTTTTCTTCCTTGCAAAATGAGTGATGCAGAATAAATGATAGCCTCATGGCAAGGAGCAGGGGTGGCAAGGGAACCCCCCCAAAAATTGCTTGGATTTCCCATGACTTGAGGAATTCATTATATTGGGTGAAATTGTGAGACCTGATAGTCTGTATCTTGAATCTCTGCTGTATTTACTTTCTATCTCCTTTTCATCCTGAATTTCTAATAATGCTTCTAGCCGAGGACGAAGGAACTCGCACACGAGACATCAGGTATAGTGTTAGTGGGAAAAGAGGGCAGGCTCTCTCTCTCTCTCTCTCTCTCTCTCTCTCTCTCTCTCTCTCTCTCTCTCTCTCTCTGTTGCTCTCTGTATCACTTTCAGGTCGAAGTCATGCTTGGCTTTAATGAGGTCTCTAATACATTAAAAGAGAAATGTTTGCCTTCAGAGAGTCTATTGATTCACCCAGACATTTTCCTTTAGAATGGAACTATGGAATTTAAAACTCTGGTACACAGAAATCTCCAATTTTTCTATTAAGTAGTTATCTAATTACATGGAGCATATTCCCAAAGCTCCATTACTCTACAATATCCATTTAGAAAATAGATCTTAAACTGGAAATCAGAATTTTTGGTAAGGTGATGCAACTGCTCATAGAATTCAGTCTTTAGATAATGGGTCCATTTTATGTTTGATCTACAATTTACTGTAGAGAAAAAGAAAATAGATTTGAAATCCTGGGTCAGTTATTTCCTTTGAACCATGATTTAATCAGGTTTTTTTTTCTCTCTGAGCCTCAGTTTCTTCATCTGCAAAATTAAGGGGTACTCTCCAAAGCACTCTCTATTTCCGCTCAAAAATCCTATGAGCCTTAAAGACTTTGCTACCAATTAATGGATGAACTTAGGAACTCTCTGTTAGGGCTTTGGCTGATTCATTGTGAAAGAAAAAGACTCTCTTTCTCCTTAACTCTCTGAAATATGTTATCAGCTGGGAAGGGAGTATTTCATGGAGACTCATGTCTTCATCTCTTAAACCCACAGCCATTTTATTATTAATGAAATCTTATTTCATTATTTATTGCATATATTGCATAAATTGCATTTATTCCATAATTATATTATCCCTTTTATCTGGACTTGTGGCAGCCTTGCCCCTAAATTTCTTTAAAAAAAAAAGGGGGGGGGCAGCTGGGTAGCTCAGTGGAGTGAGAGTCAGGCCTAGAGACAGGAGGTCCTAGGTTCAAACCTGGCCTCAGCCACTTCCCAGCTGTGTGACCCTGGGCAAGTCACTTGACCCCCATTGCCCACCCTTACCACTCTTTCACCTATGAGACAATACACCGAAGTTAAGGGTTAAAAAAAAAAAGATATTAAAAAAAAAAAGGCCCATGAATGTCTTCAAAATTCATAAATTTTCTGTACTTACACCAGACTTTCAATTTTTTACTTTTTAACACTTAATGGAATTAACAAATTTGATTATTTTATTTCTCCCTTCTAAAGGGAGATTAGAAGCAGATTAGAAGCTTCAAACTGGGAAAGCTAGAGGGAAGATTGTTTTTTCTAGACAGGCACAATAAACTCCAAAGAGGACATAAAACTGATTTATATTCCTATAGAGTAAAGAATAAGCTTTCTAATAACCCTAAGTCAAGAAAACGTTAGATTGTCCCCAGTGTCCACTGTTTATAACAGAGAAACATTAGATATAATTTAGGAAGATTTCCATCAAAAACATTCTTGTTAAGTATATAGTTCACAATTGAAGGGTTAAGCTTCACTTGTCCAGAATACTTATGTCAGTACAGCCGGCCAGTTCCCAAGTAATGCCAGATAAACAGTAACTGGCATTTGTATAGAACATTAATGCCTGCAAAGTGCTTTACATACATTTTCAGTTGATTCCCCCCTAGCAGCCTTGTGAGATGGACATTTGGGGTGTTTATATACCCATTTTACAGATGGGGAACTGGAGCCCAGAAAGGTTAAGTCACTTGTCTATAGTCATTGAGCTCATCAGTGTCAAAGACAAGCACTCTTTACTAGATTAAATATGGCAGATCTACATTTATTTTATTTTCCCATATGATGACTGTGAAATAGTAGGAGCCAAATTATTTTTCCCATTGTACATTTGGAGAAACCAAAGCACAAAGAGAATTGTTCACATTCACAAAGCTGCTTGGTGGTCTGTAGAAGCACTTCCCAAATTCTTACTGCTCATAAAATATTATCTTTTAAAGCCTGAGTTTAAATTCTTATCATTTACAAAATTCATGATAAGCAATAAACTGCCTAAATAGAGAGGGAAAGCGTACATATTTTAGGAATCCTGTGAAAAAATAATGTAGCCTCTTTGGAACTTTCTTAATGCAAACATTTTTCTTTTGATCACCTTTGGTTCGCTCTTTTTTTTTTTTTAAGCATTAAGTACATTGAATGTGCAAACTAATAATATTCTGCCCTTTTTTGCTGACATTGAAACACAATGCTATTAGAGATTATAGCGTTCTCTTATTTGTTTCTGTAAAAGGTTACTTCCTCTAAATGATACAAATGTACTATTTTTTAAAGATGAATCAGCTCATCAAATTTATAAATCATGACGTTAATTATTGGATTGCTGTTGAACTGACCAATCATTGCCCAATTCAGAGCAAAGTCCTATTTTCAATGCCAAAAACACTCCTTACAGAAAATGATAGTCTTGAAACAGACTCATGACAGTCATTTAGGAAACTGAAAGGAATAGTACCTACAAAACCACCCCAAACCATTAGCCATGAAACTTAGAGCAATTAAACTGCTTCTAACATTTTACTTTATAACTACTCTTTTCCTTGGAAAGATAATATCCATCCAAGAAGTCAGCAAGCATTTGTTAAAAGCTACCAGACCCAACGCTGGCTGTTGGGGATAGAGATGGATGGATGGATGGATATATATCCAAACAGATCAATATTTGCATGCCTATAAAGATCTATCTATAGCTCTCTATCCCCAACACCTAGATCAAAAAAAAATTATATATATATACACCTGTGCATATAGATTGCTTATATTGATCAACATAGACCTATATCAATTGATTATTTGTCAATCTATCAACATAGGTCTATATCGACATGGATAGACCTAGATCGATCAAGCACCATAGAGCAGTTGTTACTAAGACAGAAAGTAAGGGGATTTTTAAAATCTAATTCATAAATGAGCTAAGTCTTTAAAAGTACATGAAAAATAAATTGTGTAGGCAGTAACCTTTTTTTGAAACTACAGGTAGTGCATGACATTATCACCTGTTTAACTGAGACTGCAGTCTCCTTCCATCTCCTTCTTCAGTAAATACTTATTTTAAAATACTACCAGAATTCACATTTACTCAAAGACCATAGTGACCTTCAGCTGTCACAAGATATGAAAATGGGAAGTTTCAGAAGAAATGTCAATTTAAAATAAATCTGAGGGGCCTGAGTGTGATTTCCTAAATAAATTTTAAAATTTTTTGAATCATCAAGAAAGTGTGGAAAAAACCATCTTGATATTTATAAGCAAGTTCTGATGCAAACTAAACAAATACAGGACTTGGGGCTCACCGATGCAAGAGCTCCAGAAGGAAGGACTCAGTCTGGTATGGAATCTTTAGCTAGAGGGAAGGATAAGGTAGGACCAGATGACCTCTAAGGGCTCAGCCAACCCAGATCTGTGTTCAAATGAGTAATTGGTAAAGTACTTAGCCCAGTGCCTGGAGCACAAGAGGCACTATATAAATCCTATTTCTTATTATCTCCTGAGATTTTTTTTTCCAGTACTTTAATGGCAGGAGGTAAGCTGGTAAATGTTTAGCAACTGGTTATTTTTAAAAGCACAATACAAAACAGCTAGGTAGTTCAGTGGATAGAGAGCAAGCCAGACCTAGAGATGGGAGATCCTGGGTCCAAATATGGCCTCAGACACTTCCTAACTGTGTGACCCTGGGCAAGTCACTTTACCCCCATTGCCTAGCCCTTGCCACTCTTCTTCCTTGGAACCAATATAAAGTATTGGTTCCAAGATGGAGGTTAAAAGGGTTTGTTTGTTTTTTTTTTTAAGCATGATACTTTTAAATTTAATCTGCATTATTATCATTTTAAGTCAGATATCATTTAAGTGAATAAAACAAATCAATATGCAGTGTTAATTCTAAGATGGAAGGTAGAGTTGTTTTTTTAAGCATGGTACTTTTAAATTTAATCTGCATTCTCATTTTAAGCCAATTATTATCATTTAAGTCAATAAAACAATAAATCAAGACTTCATTCGTTACATTTTCCAGTTTCCAAGTTGTAAATGCTCACAGTGAAAATTTTACAACCAACTTTCCCAAGCAGGTACAATATTTAGCCTGAAGAATGTTACTTGATTAAATCAATTCTAGCTTTGGGAGAAATTTGAATTCATTTGCAGTCACAGAAGCTCAAGTTAGAACTGGAACTGCTTCCCCTGTGTTTGATTTGGCTTGCTTCAGAACTGAAACACACCTTTATTTAAATAAAAATTATTTCCTCTTCCTTTCTTTCTACCTTATAAAAGGTCTTGTGGTGGGAGAGGGAAAGCAGATTTTATTTTTAGGGATTGGATTCTTTGACTTTAATTAAGTTGAATGAAACTCCAAACATTAATTTTGCATGTGATTATGTGTTCTCAATGGAGGTCAATTGATTTCCATTTCTTTCTACAGGATTCAGGGCAAGTCATCCCCCTCATTGTGGAAAGCTGCATTAGGTTTATCAATCTGTACGGTAAGCTGCCAATATTAACTACTCTGCACGTTTTGAGTCAACTTGGCCTCTTACTTGTTAAAGTCATTTGCAGAGCAAGCCTAGAGGACGGGCTGCCATTTTTCACCTTGTCTCTCCTCCTTTCTCTTTTTTAATAGGTCTTCAGCATCAGGGGATTTTCCGAGTGTCTGGCTCCCAGGTGGAAGTCAATGACATTAAAAATTCATTTGAGAGAGGTAATCATCGTATTTTTATCCAAACAAGTAGCGGAAAGACTGCTTCTCAAACTACTCTTAAAAATTCATCATTTTCCTGAGTGTCACAGGGGCACGACCACTCTGTGTAACCCTCTACATCACTCTTGGGGTGGGCGGTAGAGGAAGGAGCAAGTGGAGAAATAAGGAATAATCACCTAAGAAAAATGGCACAAAAGTGTACAATGCAGGGGAGCTGGTAAATGGAATCAACTGAAATGGTAGGATTTGTTACCAAGGTCTAAGAAGCCGTGAAACATGACTTCCCTGATGTAGGACAGGATAGGCAGCCTACCAAAGCACCATGCAAAGTGATTCTGAGTGGGAGAAGCAGGGGAAGCTATCTACAAGATTGTAAATTATCTGGGCATCCCTGCTTCCTCGCTCTGTTTCCTGATACCCTTTTTATATTTTGCTCCCGACTACCTAAACGTGTTCCCATTTTCTCTCTCTCTTTTTAAAAAAATAGCCCTTACCATCTGTCTTCCAATCAATACCAAGCATCAGTTCCAAGGCAGAAGAGCGGTAAGGGCTAGGCAATGAGAGTTGTCAAGGGTCACACAGCTAGGAAGAGTCTGAGAACAGATTTGAACCCAGGACCTCTTGTCTCTGAGCCCGGCTTTTTAAGCCACCCAGCTGCCCCCTGTCTATGAATTTTAATTTAAAAAATATTTTTTGCAATAACATTTTTTAAACCCTTCCTTTCCATCTTAGAATCAATATTGTGTGTTGGTTCTGAGGCAGAAGAGAGGTCAGGACTAGGCAATGAGGGTTAAGCAACAAGCCCAAGATTACCCAACTAGATAGTGTCTGATGCTCTATCCACTAAGCCACCTAGCTACCCCAGTACATCACTTTTTACACATTCAAACTAACCAGAAAGTATAGATTTAACTCTAAAAAAAATAGAGACAAGCTTTTAAACAGGAACTCATTCTCCCAATGAGAAGGGGATCATCATTGTCCTTTTCAGCTGGCTCAAACAGCCAAAGACTTTCTCCCTCTTAGTTCTTATCCAAATAATTTACAGGTTCCTAGTACACTAGCAACACCCATCTCTCCTAAAAGCAAAAAAAAATGAAAGCTTTGGAGACACTCTCTTCCAAATCTTCACAAGCATGATAGGCTATTTCCACCCTCCAGGGTAAGAGAAAACAGCCTATCTCTTTTCAATATACTCAGCCCCAATTCAGTCTAAGAGTCCTTAAAAGCCAGATAATTCTGTTACAGGCAGCAGAACTTCATTCCTGGTATACAATTTCTCCACGGTCAAAAGATATTAATGATTTCCTAGCATGCTGTTCCTGGTAACGAGAAAGGAAAACGAGAGGGTGTGTGTTCAAAAACCAAAGAAGGAGGCAACAAAGAACTCTTCACTTGAGTTAAATCAGAGAGTGAAGATAAGTCAGTTCAGAATCTAGGAAATAATGAAGAATTTGTTTAATATATAAATGTCTTTCTTAGAAAGATGATTTCTGGATAGCAAACATGGAATAAGGAGACAGCTAGTGAGTTAGTTGTTTTCATGGTCTTGACGTTGGCTTTTTCACTTTATTTAACCAAACTGATTTGGAATCTCCCTCTACAAAGTGGGCCAGTTTATAAACAAATGTGTAATAGGGACTGAAGGGTACACTGGTCAATCCAATGGTCCCAACATGTGACACCAAAAATAGGGGGTGTCATACTTTAAAAATGTAAGGCACAACAGAAAAAGTTGTTGGGGAGGCTTGGGGAGGGGTGGTGTTTAAAAATCATCACACACACACACACACACACACACAAATTATTTCATTTCAGTGACGAGTTCTTTGTTGTTTCTCCTCTTTGGTTCTTGAACACACACCCTCTCATTTTCCTTTCTTGTTACCATTTTTTCACATTTCTCCCAAGTTAAGGGTAGAGTTTCTAATTGCCCCTTTGTAGATAGCCTGAAAATGCTACCAAATCTTGAGTTACTTAAGATTCTATCTGTTTTGAATAGATTTATCTCGGTAGTGTTACGATTGGGGCAGCTGAGTGGCTCAATGGATTGAGAGCCAGACCTAGAGACTGGAGGTCCTAGGTTCAAGTCCGGCCTCGGACACTTCCAGCTGTGTGACCTTGGGCAAGTCACTTGACCCCTACTGCCCACCCTTACCACTCCTGGGCCAAGGACGGTCCCTAGCCCGGATGAAAAAAGGAGGAGGGTTGGGCGTGGGGCTAGCAACCTCACCCTGTAAAAACTACATCTGCTAAAGAAACTGCAACCTAAAGTAGGGGCAGCTGGGCTAGCTCAGTGGATTGAGAGCCAGGCCTAGAGACGAAAGGTCCTAGGTTCAAGTCCGGACTCAAACACTTCCCAGCTGGGTGACCCTGAGCGACTGTGTGTCCCATTGCCTACTGGTTGTGGCCCTATGCTCCTAGAATGGAGTCCCAGGATAAAAAAAAAAAAAAGTGTTAGGATTAAAAGTGATAAAGACTGATATAATAAGAGAAATTAGTAGTTTAATTAAAACCATGGCCATGTTGGTAAAATATATATGACAACGCCTATCTTTTAATTTTACCGCCAAAGCCCATTCTCTCTCCCACTCGCCAACCAGCTCTTCAGGAAGACCAAAGGGCCTTGTCTAGGCCCTCCTCTGAATTTAAACTGCCCCACTTGCGTGGGGATCTTTGATGTCCCCACGCCCTAAGACCCATTGGAATCATGGGTAATGTAGTCTCAAAGCCCCCACGTGTCCATAGGGAGTCTGCTAGACACTTCCAAATAGCACTTCCCGAAATTTAAAACAAACATTTCCCCCTGAGATCCAGCAAAAAAAGGTTGGCCCTTTTTCTTAGCTGGATCTGTAAACATAGACAACTTCTAATTTTTAGGAATTCGGGGATAAAAGAAATAAACAAATGGATAAAACTAGCCATATTGACAAAAAACCAATTTGGGGGCAGTCCCCTATTGGCATATTAGTGTACATTCAAAACAGTACATTCAACTCAATTTTAACTCCCCATAATTCAATTTTGATCTTCATGGTCCAGTGAAGGGTCTTTAGGCATCTTTTTGGTGCCTTCACCAAACAGGTCTGTCGTCTGGATTCTGGGGAGATGGCAAAATCCTTATCCTGAAATTATTCTCAAAAGAATTTAAACTTTACATTATAGATTACAAAACATGCATTTTATTCTAAGAATTATACATTTTCCCCTGAAATTACTCCTAAAAGAGTTAAAGATACATATATTTTTACATTATTGAATTTTTAAAAACTTAACACACATCCCCCTGAGGAAAATTCTAAACATACCTTTTTTTCTGAAAAGGGTACCTCAGGTCAGCTAAGGATGAGCTAAGGATGAGTCACAAGGGTTGTATGAAATCATTTGGCAAAATAAAAAAAATAAAATTCAAGAAAAAAGAAGAAAAAATTAACTTGTGAATGAAATATAAAATGTGCAAAAAATGAAAGGAAAATAAATTTATAACAGGCCTTTGAATCAAGGCCCAATGAAAGTGATTTAAGCAGTTTGCTATTACCCATTCAGGGCCTGGACTTAAGGGAAATGTCTCTCTCTGATCTGATTTGCCATCAGCTTTTCAGGGAAATGAGCCAAATAAATAACCAATCTTAGGTGCTTCACTAGGAATTCAAGTTGAGGGGACCCATGTCCTCTAAAGTTTTAGAAAAGACTGGGACTCCAGGACTCAAACCCCAATTTCAAGCCCTAAAGTACTGGCATAGACCTCTGCAATCCATGCAGATTTTTAGTCAAGTCTTTGTGACCTTGTGCTTTCTTAGCACTGTTAACGGTTCTTTTGTTCCCTTCTCCTGGAATCAGACAGAAAGGCATTAAATCACAGTCCCATAGTTCTCAGGCTCTTCAGGTGTTTGCATTAAGCTTATATTACTGTAAAATCAAAAAAATGATAAATAATGATAATATATGTACTTCCAGTATAAGATGAGAAAAAGGAAAAATCAATTGCTCTAATTAAAAAAAGGAATGTTTTAAAAATAGAAAATATATACATATAGCTTAGAACTAGTGATGGGTTTTTTTTTTACCCAAAAATGAGATTCACTTTCTGTGAGGGTTTTACAAAATAGCTGGTTCACAATGCACATTCAAAAAGAGTACCATAATTTCTAATAACACATTTTAAAACAATAAACAATGATGTTTTAAAAATCATATACTTGTTACAACTTTTAAATCTTGGCTAAGAGTTTCTCAACAAACTGTTACTGCTTTCATATCAAAATCTGATATTTAAAAAAATCTTCTGGTCTAAATTACCTCAAGAATTCTAGATCCTTCTGATAAAAGTATACAGGAGCTCCTTGGCTTCCTGTTTTAAAAAAATCCCAGGTAGGAAATTTTCATGCTTCTACCCATTTAAGGTAATAATTTTTCTTATAATAAAATATATATAAAAGCTTATCCTTTAAGACAACAATTCTTAAGATCTAGAGTAAAAGTTAAAAGACCTCTTGTAAAATTACAATTTAAATCTCAAGGCATGGAAACTCCCAAGGATCTATACAATTACCAAGACAGAACAAAACTTAAAAGACATGTGCTCCTATAGAATGTTCATAGATGGTATATATAACCGCATTGTTTTTGATACAGTAAGCTTTAAGTAAATTAGGAAATATAATAATCATAAGCAGAAACTTCATTAGCTTAAAATGATTTAGTGCAACAGGAAAATCAACGAAATAAGCAAGATTAATTCACAAAACTAATCAGCAAAATACAGTAAGATATAGAGTCCTTTTAAAACAGAAATAAAACTCATTCAGTTCTGAGGTTTTAAAAGTTAAGGGGTTTTTTAAGTTCAAAGTTCTAAGCAGGTATGGGGTGAATTTCTTCCCCTGATGTTCAGTTCTTAATCACAAGAAAGTTTGAATAGGCCATGCGGCCGATGAAGAGTAATCACTAGTTCAAGGTTTAAACACTAGCATCCACGTGGGGTCGGGTCGTGGGCTCAGGGATAGAGAAAAGCTTAGGCCAGTTTTGTAGAAAATCCCACGTGTAGAAATTGTGGGCGGGGGTTTCACCGTGGAGGGCAAGAATGGCCTTCCAGGTTAAGAGTCCTCTATAAGAGAGTAGGGAGAAAGGAGGATACTTCCCAAATCTTTAGCGGCAGAGCTGAAGCTGAAACGGCAGCACTCGGCAAGTCAGGGCAGGGGTCGCTCAGAAATCTCAGGATTCAGTGAGGCAAGAACAGAGGCCAGCGGTCTGTACTGGTGGGCTCAGGATTTGGCAGAGATCAGAAGCGGCAGGAACATGAGGCAGCGGTGAGTACTGGTGGGCCAGGCAGGAATGGAGTCCAGGTCAAGAGTCAGAAATGGCGGCAGAGAACATACTGGCTAGGCACCGGCATTTTGGTTTTAAAGCCAGAAGCCAGAATCAGCTGGCCTGACCTCCCAAGGTGGTTTGGGCTGGACTGGCTGGCTGAGTCCCACAGGAGGCAAAAACATGCTGTTGCTTATAGCAAAAGCATGGCGAGGAAAGCCAGTCTCCTTTTTAAAAAAGTTGCTCAAAAGAGCTGAGCAAGATGGCCAAAAAGAAAGCATGGCTATTGTTTCTGTAAGGCTAGCTGGAAAATTTAGGGTTCTTAATCCAAACTTCGTATGGTTGCCATCAATGTTACAATTAAAAATGATAAAGACTGATATAATAAGAGAAATTAGTAGTTTAATTAAAACCATGGCCATGTTGGTAAAATATATATGACAACGCCTATCTTTTAATTTTACCGCCAAAGCCCATTCTCTCTCCCACTCGCCAACCAGCTCTTCAGGAAGACCAAAGGGCCTTGTCTAGGCCCTCCTCTGAATTTAAACTGCCCCACTTGCGTGGGGATCTTTGATGTCCCCACGCCCTAAGACTCATTGGAATCATGGGTAATGTAGTCTCAAAGCCCCCGCATGTCCACAGGAAGTCTGCTAGACACTTCCAAATAGCACTTCCCGGAATTTAAAACAAACAGTAGAGAGATGGACATTTATATTCTAGAACTTTGTGACCAGGAGCAGTCTATATTACCTCTGAAACATTTCGCTGCCCCAGGTACACACATATTGGATTTTGACACTATAGCCAGGGAATTCTGGAAAGAGAATTCAATTGAAATGTTAATGTTACAATACTCATTGGGAGGGGAAAGAACCTTGGACAGCATCATGAAGGCCATAATTTTTTTTTCTTTACATTTTGGCATAATGTAAGGTATTATTTGGTATCAAAATTTAAAACAGCTTTATTTAAACCACCTATTTTTAGTATAATCACCGGGTGGGATTTCTAAACCAGTAATTTTAATTTTAGTTCCATATAAAATCTCACTAATTATAATTAACAGCCTTATAAAGAAATGTCAATGGTTTTCATCAGAGTGAACAAAGATATATGAATAATTTGGTTTTTACTCATTTATTTTAGGTGAAAATCCCTTGGCTGATGACCAAAGTAACCATGACATTAACTCAGTTGCTGGAGTTCTGAAACTTTTTTTCCGCGGGCTGGAAAACCCCCTCTTTCCTAAGGAAAGATTTAATGATCTTATTTCATGTGTCAGTAAGTAGACTTTTTTGCAGTTTTCTAAAAAATCTTTCTCTCTGAGAACTGTGTGTTTTAGTCAACAACTTCCTGGAAAGGGCAAAAGACAGCCCCTTGGATTTCAGAGACAACCTGTTTCCATTCAGGAGCAGCTGTCTCTAGGGTGAGTCTCGCTCCATAGCCTGGGTCACTCCCTTTATGGAGTGGGGCTGAATATTGCTGCATTCATTGGTTGGAGTACAGTTGTGAGGATGTTTCTGAATCAATATGAAATCTTAAAGCGTCCAGGACTGTTCATTTTCTTCCAGGTACAAGGATGTGTTCTAGCAGGCTAAGGGATAGAGGAAGGTGAGATACACACAAACGAGAAGCTTGGTTCTTCTCCTAGCCCAGTTTAAACATCTAGTAACACATCCATGTTCTGAAAATTGCTTCAAGGAATTTCCACACCATGCAGGTGAATTCCTGTTAGCATGCCTGCGTATCATTGGGGACTGACCCTCGTTCTGTTGGCTATTCTGAGAAGAAGTTTGACTTCTATCAGGGTGGAGAGGGAAGGACAGCTTGGGAGAGAGAGAGAGTCCAGTTTTTGCATTACCTGCCTCAGTTTGTAGGGGGCCCAGATGAGATTTACATGGGTTTAACAGCTTTGTAAAATGTTATAACTTGACAATGAAGCGGTATTACATCCAGGGAGACTCCAAAGTTGTTATCCCTAGCATAGTTAGGAAAAGGGGAGATCCAAACTCTTTAAAAGTGAAAAAATGATCCTAGGGATTGTAAGGATTACATTGATGGTTTTACTAAATATATGAGAATTCTAAAATAATGTGGTGGTTGCCAGTTTAAAAAAATTATAGCTCAAGTCAAAATGACTTTTCAGTAGTTTATTTACAAAGAGGTGGAAAAGGTGAAAGTAGAGAAATGTAAGAAGAGAGTAGAGAAAATGTTGAGTCTGTCACGCTAAATGTTGCTCCGCTGTTCAGAGCAACCCCAACAGGGCGTGATAACCGTCAGCCAGAGCACCTGGTGGTAAATTATATAACCGTCAGCCAGAGCACCCAGTGGTAAATTAATGGAGGGTTCCACCCACACAGCCTCCTCCAAGAGGGGCCTCTCCAGACCTAATCTCTCCAGAAGCCAGGAAAGGAGGGTCAAGTACTCACTCACCCAAGATGAACTTCAAAGGAGAAGATCCAGAAGCAGTCTTACCGGAACCTGTTCAAGAGCCAAAGTCCCAGACCAAATCGCATGCTGAAGACTCAAGCTGAAGACCCCTTGGACAGGAAGTTTGGGCCTTTTTATAGTCCTTTCTCCATATCACTTCCTATCCCTTCCTCCACTTTACAGGGACCAATTGCAGTCTATCAGTTTGCTTAGCACTGCCCAGGGGATGGTCAGTCACCTCTGGAGTTGTTACCCACTTCACTAAGTGGTTTTGGAACTTCCTTACTTAGTGTTAAGTGGGAGTGTTTAAGTTTTTGGTTGATTAATTTAAAATTAGGCAAGGGGAGAGTTAATCCTATCTTGACAGGATTGGATGCTCTACAGCACCAGTTTTAAAAAAATAGCTCATAGCCTTAATGGATCCTAGATGGATCATCAAGTCCAACATCCTCTTTTTACAGATGAGGAAACTAAGATCCAGAAATATTAAGTGGCTTGCCCATGGTCACATAGCTTATTAGGTGTCTGAGGTGAGATTTGAATTCAGATCTTCCCAACTCAAAGGCCAGTGTCCCATCCACTGCACTAATTAACTACATATAGTTTCTGGTCTGGAAATGCTCTCCCTGATAGACCTTTGTGTTTGGTCAATAGAACCCTCTGAATTCTTTCTGAAGAATAAGCATTCCCATTAATGGAAAAGTCAAGGGTCGACCTCACTATTTGGGCATGCCTCTTGGAACACATGGTACTGCACCCAGAAATTTTGGTTTATAAAAGTCTGAGGTCACAACTTTTCCTTAATTCAATTCAGTGAATTCATAACATACCAACTATTTCAAGACACCATGCCTGGGCATAGAAAGACCAAAAAGAAACTGTCCTCAACATGCTTGCCTTTTACTAAGTGGAGCAAAGGAGTAGGAAGGGAAGGGGGATGTGATATATACGCATTCAACTAAATTAAAATATATAGCAAAAAAATAAGTAAATAAGTGATATATAAATATATATGTAAATCTTATATACATATATGTATTTATATAGCTCCACAATTCTATTCCCTGTATTTTGAGACAGTTATGCCACACGGATTGATAGCCAGGCTCAGAAATGAGAAATCCTGGGTTCAAAGGCTTCCTGGGTGTATGACCCTGGGCATGTCACTTAACCCCCATTGACTAGCCCTTCTGTCTTGGAACCATTAGGTAGCATTGATTCAAAGACAGAAGGTAAGGGGTTTTAAATAAAAATAAAAAATGGGTATATGTGTATATATCATATATATCTTTATATGCATATTTTATGATATATATTGAGATGTCTAAATACATCTAAATACATATCTATATAAATATATAAGCATATATTTATGAATAATACATAGTAATATATACCAATATAAATATAAAGTAAAAATATTAACATATGATTAATAAATAATAAAATTTAAATATAAATGAACATCTATGTCAAGATATAGACATATAAACATATATCATATATATAAACATATGTCAAAATATATAAATGTATATAAATATCTATATATTGAGATATATAGATAAATATCTATAGATATATAAAGATATAGATAGATTATAATAGATTAGGTAGATAGATAGATAGATAGATAGATAGATAGATAGATAGATAGATAGATAGACAGACAGACAGACAGGCAGACAGGCAGACAGATAGACAGACCCGAAGTCAATACAAAGTGCTTTCCAAAGGGAGAGAGAATTCCCAACTACTATACTTTTTAAAAACTCTTCCAAGAAAGCTTCCTCAAGCTCAGTTAGATATGATTATGGGTAATTCAGAATGTCTCTGAAGCATTTCAGTATTCATGCATACATGCACACATGTGCATGCACACACAAACACTGCCTGAGTCATCATAGCAGACTTTTGACCCAGCTGGAAAGAACTAGAATTTTTTTCTTTTTTAAAAGCGAGATGTCATGATCCTGGAATTCCCTTTTGCCATGACCAGAGCTTTCCCTCACATCCTGAAAACTGCCTTAAATGTGGGGAAATAAGCACTCTGGGGATTTTCATCTGCAACATTCAGCAGATTTCTAGTTGTACAGATCACATTGTCTTCTTTAGGCATCCCATGTGACAGACGGAGGAGAGGATGCCTGGCCATGGAGCTAGTGGTAGGCTGCCTTTAGCTCCACAGCTTTACTCCCCATATTTTGACACAGTCATGTCAGGGACTCAGTCAGCCCATTAACACTTGTTTCCCACTCCTGTTATATTTTTCTTCCAATAGGTCACCCCATAAGGGCCTCTAAAAAGAATCAATCAATTCATATTCATTTAGGACCTACTATGTGCCCTCATAGAGCTTACAATCTAATGAAGGAAGCTCCAAGCATATGCATAAATATATATATATAGCGTGCGCGCGCACACACACACACACACACACACACACACACACACACACACGAAGCAAGCTATATACAAGGTACTTAGGACATAACTGCCAGAGGGAAGGTTCCCTATTGAACTTAAGGCTTTAATTAGTACTTCTAGTTAAAATTCTCCAAGTCTTTCTAATGACAGTTCCAAATGGATCCATAACTTGAGACATAGTTTTGTATTTTTGTTTGGAGCTGTGATAGCACTGAATAGGGAACTCCTAGAGAAATCAATCCCTCCACCAATACAAATAGCAGCTCTCATTAAATCTGTCACTGAAGAGAGTCTCAGACTGAGTATGTGAGAGGAAAAGGGATTTGCAGTAGGTATCAGAGGCAGAATTTGAACCTGATTCTTTCAAGGCTTCCAGCCTGGTCCTCCAAACCATTATTCTTCTTATACATATCTGTTTGTGTCTCTCACCTTTCCTGTTAGACTGTAATTCCTGGAGGATAGGGAATTGGAGTCTAACTCTTACCATGTAGATGTTCAATAAATGTTCCTGGATTAAAAAAAAAAATCTGCAGCCCTAATAAATGCTTGTTGAAGGAACAATAGCAAGAAATGGTTGCTGGGAGAGGCAGGGGAAAGAGATCTATTGAGAGATAAAGGTGAACCACAAACAAAAGGAAGCTATTTTTAAAGTGTTAAAATAAAGGTCATCCAAGTAATTGAAGGACTTTCTCCACTCTAAATCAGTGATCTTTATGAGGGGCCATAGTATAAAATGTTGAGTATTTTAAAAAATACACAGGGGCAGCTAGATAGTTCAGTGGATAGAGTGCCAGCCCTGGAGTTGGGAGGTTCAAATCTCATCACAGAAAGCTGTGTGACCCTGGGTTAGTGACTTAATCCCATTGCCTAACCCTTATCACTCTTCTGCCTTAGAACCAATCCTTATATCAATTCCAAGATAGAAGGTAAGGGTTAAATAAATTAAAGACACACAAATCACACTCAAGTCTCCCATCCTTCCCCTTTAGGACTGACTCTACTATTAATTGTTTGGTTTGAAAGCAAGGCAAAGAGTAATCCAAATGAATTCAATTTATTTTCCTCTCTCTATACCTCTTCCTTCCTCTCCTCCTACCCCCTTTCCTTCTCTTTTTTCTTCTCCTTTCTTCATCTTTCTAGCTCTTCCAATAAACTTCACACACACATTTGTGCACGTCAGACATTGAAAAAATAAAACATGAGCACTTACTTAAATATGTAACTGAACTGGTAAATTGATCTTGGAAGCTGAGTATTTAGAGATGGATGTCAGGAATATTTGCGGCAACTGCCATTAAATAAATACCTTTTCTAAATGTAGGCATGGTGGAATTTCCGTCCATGGCTTAGCACTGAAGGATAAGCTAGCAAGGGGAAATAGCATTCTGTGATTTAGCATTTGCTCTCTGGCAAACACGTTAGAAAGGCTGCCACCGAAGATCTGCTAGTTGCCATTTTCTAAATTCAAAGAGACAATTTGTGGTTTGCTTTTCATGTGGATCCTCTTGGAGCTCTCAGGTCATTAGAAAGCAGACATGCAAAGTCTCCAGTTCTGAGACAAGAACCTTTATTCACTTGGAGAACTTTAACTACAAGTACCAAGTTTAGCTGAGAATTCCCCTTTTCCCAAGTAAATGAGCTTAGAAAGTGGTTATTGCTTATGAAAATAAACAAAACAGTCACAGTTTTTCCCAGGAAAAAAATGTACCCCAAAGGAGCAAATGTGGTCTTTTTGCCCTCTTTTTAATTCATAATTACACATTTATTTCAGGCATGAACATCATTGAGCAAAACTGGATTGCAAACAAGTATACAACTAGCATAGCACGCCTAGGGACTTGCAGCCATCGGTAATCACTTGTCTTCTCTTCCAGAGAAGGATGGGGAGGGGGCATGAGATTCCATATTCATTCACAGACAGGTATAGACAGAGACATTTTCCAGGTTACCCATGACAACCGTTCATGTTGGCCCCCATTCTGGACCCAGGAGAGCATGCCAGATGCAGGAGCCAGAGCACAAACCATGCCGGGATGGCTGAGCCTTGAGGGCTCTGCCAGGGGAAATTCTCCCTTCTGGCTGCCCCCTCCGCCATCCAGTGGCTTCCATGCCGCGAGCCCCGACACGGCCCCTTCAGGAGCGCCACACAGCAGCCGTCGCCCCGCGTTACACGGAGAGAAAATAGAAAATCGAATCCCACTAAAGCTTTCCTTTGATGCAGCTTTGCTTTTCTCATCCCATTGCCTGAGCCCGAGATGCTTTGGCTTCTGCCATGGGCAAGAGGAACTACAACTCACCACTGACAGCTTAATTTAAGTATTATATTGAGTATTATATATATATATATACATATATATATATATCATATTGAGTATTCTATTAAGTAGGATGTATATTACACTCAGAATTATATTAATTATATATTATATTAAGTATTATATTATGAGATTATATTGAGTATTATGTATATTATACTCAGTATTATATATTATATTAAGTATTATGCTATGAGATTATATTGAGTATTATATATTATATTTAGTATTATGATTATTCTATTAAGTATTATGTATATTACACTCAGCATTATATTGATTATATATTATATTTAATATTATGAGTATTCTATTAAGTATTATGTATATTACACTCAGTATTATTTATTGTATATTATATTATTATATATTATAAGATTATATTGAGTATTATATATATTTAGTATTATGAGTGTTCTATTAAGTATTATGTATATGATTCTCAGTATTATATTGATTATATATTATATTATTATATATTATGATTATATTGAGTATTGTGTATTTAGTATTATGAGTGTTCTATTAAGTATTGTGTATATTACACTCAGTATTATATTGATTATATATTATATTTAATATTATGAGTATTCTATTAAGTATTATGTATATTACACTCAGTATTATATTGATTATATGTTATATTAAGTATTATATTATAAGATTATATTGAGTATCATATATTTAGTATTATGAGTACCATATTAAGTATATTATATTGAGTGTATATATAAGATTATATTGAGTACTATGTATATTATACTCAGTATTATATTTATTATACTGAGTATTATATTGGTTATATTGAGTATTATATTATACTGAGTATTAGTTATAGAGTATAATATTAGATTGAGTATTATATATTATACTGAGTATTATTGATTATATTGAGTGTTATATTGATTATATTGAATATTATATTATACTGAGTATTACATATATTATACTGAGTTTTATATTGATTATATATTATACTGTGTTATTGATTATATTGAGTATTATGTTATACTCAATATTATATATTATATTATACTGAGTATTATATTGATTGTATATTATATGAAGTATTATATGTTATACTGAGTATTATATTGATTATATAGCACACTGAGTATTCTATTAAGTATTATGTATATTATACTGAGTATTATATATTATACTAAGTATTATTTTGAGTATATTAAGTATTATATATTTTACTAGTTATCATATTAAGTAATGTATGTTATATTGAGTATCATTAAGTGTTATGTTATACTGAGGGTATTAAGAAGTACATATATTATACTGTTCTATTGAGTATTATATATATATATATAAATATATATATATATATTTAGTTTTCTATTAAGTATTTAAGATGGCAGGAGCATAGATTTTTTTGAGCTGAAAGGGACCTTCAAGGCCATCTGATTCAAATCCCTCATTTTACAACAAAGGAAGCCAAGACTCAAGAGATTAGCTAATTCTCTCAAGGTCCTGTTGGGAGTCAGGGCCAGAGCTAGGATTAGAACCCAAGCCCAGACACCGTGACTCTGAGAGGCAATGGATTTTCCACTGTACCAGTCAAACAGCAAATGTTCCTTAAGCACCTGCTAGCATAGTAGATAGAGCACGGGATGTGGATTTAGGAAGTCCTGAGTTCCAATCTGGCCTCAGACACTTCCTATCTGAGTAACTCTGGACAAATATGCCTCAGTTTCCCCATATGTAAAATGAGGGTGATAATAACAGCGCACATCTCTCCAAATAATTGTGAAGATCAAACAAGTTAAGGGTCATCAAGTACTTAGCACAGTGCATGGCACATAGTAAACCGTATACAAACGTTAGCTAGCAGTTCTTATTGTGTACACCAGGGACACAAAGACAGAAGTCCCCGTCCCATGGAAGCCGACATTCAGACAAGGGAGGCAGCATGTCTGTGTACATATTCTCTGTCCCTCTCGGTGTGCAGAACCCATCCACGCAGCACCGAATACCCTCGACGTGTCTGTCTGTGTAGACAGAATTCTGGCAGCTCGGGAAGGGGAGGATGTGGGCAGACGGGAGACGAGGCAAGTTGTCTTTGATGCCTGGAATTCATTCTGATTCTTAGAATCTCTCATTTCCCCCTTCACCAAGCTGGAGAACCAGCTTCTTCTCTAGGGGACCCTTCCTGATACTCTCCCCAAAAATTACCTTGTAATACTGTAGATTTTATATCTATAATGTTGCTTCCCCTAATCAAATCTTTTTTTAAACCCTGACCTTCCATCTTGGAATCAATACTGTGTATTGGCTCCAAGGCAGAAGAGCGGTAAGGGCTGGGCAATGGGGGGTTAAGTGACTTGCCCAGGGTCACACAGTCTGTCTGAGGTCATATTTGAACCCAGATCCTCCTGTCTCCAAGCCTGACTCTCCATCCACTGAGTCACCAAACTGTACCCCCAAACCCCAATAGAATTTAATCTCCATGAAGGCAGGGATTGTCTTAGTTTGGGACTTTATTTCTTCAAAACTGGCACATGGCTCATATTGATCAGTAATTAATTGCCTGTTGATTGATTAGTTGATGTAAAAGGTACCTGAGCTGAATTTGGAAGGAAACCAAGGGGCAGAGATGTTCCCACCATCCTGAGAGGTGGCGATAATTCACCAAAGGATCTTACTTTATGATCCTAGACCTAGAGCTGGAAGGGGGATTCGGAGACCATCTCATTCAACGCCCTCATTTTATAGACAAGGAAGCTCAAGACCAGAAATGTGCAAGGATTCACCTAACGTCCCAATGGCAATTGCAATAATAATAATAAATAGCACAGATGGGATTTGAACCCCAGTCCTCAGACTCCAGAGCTAGCAGTCTCTAGAGCTGACCAGAATCACCCGAAGGATCTTAGATGATGATGGCATTTCTACAGAAGCATGAATATAGAAGGTTTGGTCTATCCTACCGATAAACAAAAATAGCTAACATTGACCTAATGTTTACTGTGTGCAAAGTGTTTTTTAATTATTATCTCACTTGGTCTGCAATGACCCTGGGAAGTAAATGCTATTATTATCCCCGTTTTACAGGTGAGGGGAAACTGAGGCAAGTGGCCTCAGGTCACACTGCTAGGTGTCTGAAGCCAGATTTGAACTCTGGTCTTCCCAACTACAAGCCTGACACTATCCCCTGCGCCATCTTGCTCCCAAGATAGGATTTCATAAGGTTGAAATGGGACCGTGATTGACAATGATGCTTCTTTTAATTTTTTTAAAAATTTAGAATCTTTTTTCATGGTTACATGATTCATGATTCTCTCTCCCCCACCCGGCCGATGATTCTTTTTAAAACTAAGATAAGCTGCTGACCTTCAACTCTAACACAATTAACCATCATTCTCCAGCCCAAAACTAGGTTGGTGGCTTAGAAAACGGTTGGGTCGTCTTCAGGTAACTGAGCTCAGCTTCTCCCTTGGCATGATTCTGTTTGAGACAAAAATTGGGGACAACGTATGTCTCCCTCATTGACAAGAGCATAAACGCCCATTTTTGCTTTTAAGAATGAGTCATGCTTATGAGAAAGAAAACCAGCCACATTCAGAGGAAGAACTGTGGGAAGAGAAACACAGAAGAAAAACAACTGCCTGAACACATGGGTTGATGGGGATATTATTGGGGATGAAGACACTAAACGATAACTCAGTAATATGGAATTAGGTCTTAATAAATGATACATGTAAAACCCAGTGGAATTGTGCATCAGATAAGGGGGATTGGGGGGGTTGGGGGAAAGAGAAAGAACATGATCATGTAACTAGGAGAAAATATTCAAAAGAAAAATTAAAAAATAAAAATAAAAGAATGAGTCATAGCATGTACGATGTGACTCATGTTACCGTGATACTTCAAAATATGTAATTATTTTACACTGTGTGACAAACACTAATTAGAGATGGCATAAGCGTACTGTTACAGTTTTATTCAATACAGCTAAATAGTCAAAGATAGCATTAATCTTAAAAGAGCTAAATAGCAGCTTACCCAACAAGTATTCATTAAATACTTGCTATTTGCAAGACTCTGAGAGGTAGGAATACCAAGGCAGAAGAACACTAAGGGCTAGGCAATAGGAGATAAGTGACTTGCCCAGGGTCATGTAGATAGGAGATACCTGAGACCAGATTTGACCCCAGAACCTCCCCCTCTCTCGTCTGATTCTCTACCCTCTGAGCCACCTGGATTCCCCTCTTTCCTTGACTATTTCAATAGACTCCATCAGACTCCCTGTCCCAATGCCCCCATTCCAACCCATTCTCTATGCTGCCACAAAAAAAAATGTTTTTCTTAATTTTAAATTATTTTATTTTAAATTCTTTTAATTTAATTTAAATCTTAACTTTTCCTAATTTTTCTTAAAGCATAGGTCCTCCTTACTTAGTACCTCCACAATAAAATAGAGTCTCCTCTGTGTGGCATTCAAAGTTCTTTCCAAGCTAGCATCCTTCTAATTCTCCAGGCTTTTACAGCTCTTCCTTTGATGGGATTCTCCATCATCCTGCATCATCTCCACATCAGATGTCTCTCTCCTCTGCTTTGCCTCTTGATCTCTGGCTTCCTTTAAAACTCAGCTTGAATAAACCTCTTCTAAGATGTCTTTCCTGGACTCTAGAGATGCCAATGTCTCGTCTTCCAAGACTACTTTCCATCCACACGATATTTGCCGATTGTTATATTTTGTCTTTCCCATTAAAAGTTTCTGGAGGGCGAGACTATTTTTTTCTTCTGCCTTGGTGTCCCTACCCCTTAGAGTCTAGCAGATAGCAAACATTTAATGAAAGCTTGTTGAGTGAGATTATATTTAGTTTTTTATGATTAATGCTATCTTCAGATATTTAGTTGCGCTGAATAAAACTCTAATAGTATATTTATGCCATCTCTAGTGAGAGTGTTTGTCGCACAGTGTTAAATAATTATCTATTTTGAAGTTTCTTGGTAAGCATGAGTCATTCTTAAAAGCATCTCTATGGACCTCAGTTTCTCCCCCTTAAAATGGAGTTGAATTAGATGGCCTCTGAGGTTCTTGCAAGCTCTAAATCTGATCCTACATATATAGCTCAGCTTCTCTGCTGAAAAAAGGCTAAAAATACCTACATGTCCCCTATCCCCATCCTTACTTGTGGCACATGGAAGCTGAGAGAATCATTGATCTAAGGGAGTTAGTGCTCATGAGGACCAGAAAATAAACATCCTACATTGGGGAATATAACTTCATTTTTCCATGTCCCTCAGAATGCACTTTAGACAACTGCAATGCCAACTAGCCATTTGAGTTCTAGGGACCTAAAAGAATTCACCCATTTCCACAAAAAAAGCAATTTCTCTTGATATCCAACTACAAAAACCAAGAGAAACAGGAAAAGGTAAATAAGAAAGAGAGGGCAAAGAGAGAAAACTCTTATCTTTAAATTTCCTTCTTCAAGGGCTTCAATAAGATCAAATTATTTGTATTCCTATATGGAGAAATCTTACATGCAATTCTAAGAAAGCCATTTCTCTCCTTTTGCCAGGATGGAACAAGGCAGTGCCTGGAAAGTGTGCTGAACCAAGGCACCATGTTCAATAAATTCAACTCTAACCCATCTCCTTTATAGCACCCATGACTCATTCTGAAGCATTTTATATATCATAAATACATTTGACCACAAAAATAAGAGTTTCTGGTGCAGCTAGGTGGGATAGAAAGCCAATTTTGAAGTCAAGAGGACCTGGGTTCAAATCTGGCCTCAGACACATCCTAGCTGTGAGATCCTGAGCAAGTCACTTCCCTCCATTTGCCTAACCCTTGCCCCTTCTGTCTTAGAGTTGTTACTAAGAAAGAGTTTTTAAAAAAAATAAGTAAATAACAAATATATCCATTTCCATTGTGTTCAAATAATAGTGTTATTATTTTTCATGTTAATATAGAGCAGTGATTCCCAAAGTGGGCACCACCACCCCCTGGTAGATGCTGCAGGGATCCAGGGAGGCAGTGATAGCCACAGGTGCATTTATCTTTCCTATTAATTTCTATTAAAATTTAAAAAATTTTATTTTCCAGGGGGCTAAGTAATATTTTTTCTGGAAAGGGGGCGGTAGGCCAAAAAGGTTTGGGAACCACTGATATAGCGGGATCCTTTATGAACGTTGAAGTACTTTGGAAGTATGAAAAGAATTCTTTAGCTGCATTTTAGTTGAACTTTTTGGAATTTAGTAATCTTCAGATATGAGAGCTCCAGGTCAAACTATAGCCCAGGCACTGGTGGGAGTAGGAATTGTTTTTTTTTTTCAAATTCTCATTATGTGATGATTAAGTTATTTGTACTGTTTCCACTCATTTACATCCTGGTGTAGATCATCTGGGAATCATATACCTATGTATTCCTCTCCTTTTCCATCACCAATTACAATTCTCTTCAGCTGTGCAAGGAAACACTTTCGTAGTCAGTGGGCAGCAGCCCTAGATAACCTTTTCCTTCTCAGTTTAAATAGTTGTCCTTCCACTTGGAGCACAGTGAAGGAACTGGGAAAAATTCATTGATTTAACATGATTGTTCATGCATTTTATTTTTAATTTGTAGATTATCACCTATCGGGGCTGGATTAGCTTTTTTTTTTTTGCCCAATTACTATTTTATTTTTTTTTTCAAACATTTATTAGTATTCATTTTTAACATGGTTACATGATTCATGCTCCTTCTTTCCCCTTCGCCCCCCGCACTTCCCCCACCCATTGCCGATGGCCATTTCCACTAGTTTTGTCATGTGTCCTTGATCAAGACCAATTTCCAAATTGTTGGTAGTTGCATTGGTGTGGTAGTTTCGAGTCCACACCCTCAATCATGTCCACCCCGACCCATGCATTCAAGCAGTTGTTTTTCTTATATGTTTCCTCTCCTGCAGTCCTTCCTCTGAATGTGGGTAGCATCTTTACCATAAATCCCTCAGAATTGTCCTGGGTCATTGTATTGCTGCTGGTACAGAGGTCCATTACATTCGATTTTACCATAGTATATCAGTCTCTGTGTACAATGTTCTTCTGGCTCTGCTCCTTTTGCTCTGCATCTGTTCCCGGAGGTCTCTCCAGTTCGCCTGGAACTTCTCCAGTTTGTTATTCCTTTTAGCACAATAGTATTCCATCACCCGCATATACCACAGTTTGTTCAGCCATTCCCCAATTGAAGGACATACCCTCCTTTTCCAATTTGTTGCCACCACAAAAAGCGCAGCTATAAATATTTTTGTACAAGTCTGTTTATCTATGATCTCTTTGGGGTACAAACCCAACAATGGTATGGCTGGATCAAAGGGCAGGCATTCTTTTATAGCCCTTTGAGCATGATTCCAAATTGCCAGCCAGAATGGCTGGATCAGTTCACAGCTCCACCAGCAATGCATTAATGTCCCAGTTTTACCACATCCCCTCCAGCATTCATTACTCTCCCCTTCTTTCATTTTAGACAATCTGCTAGGTGTGAGGTGATACCTCAGAGTTGTTTTGATTTGCATTTCTCTAATTATTAGAGATTTGGAACACTTTCTCATGTGCTTATTGATACTTTTGATTTCTTTACCTGAAAATTGCCTATTCATGTCTCTTGCCCATTTATCAATTGGGGAATGGCTTGATTTTTTATACAATTGCTTTAACTCCTTGTATATTTGAGTGATTAGACCCCTGTCAGAGTTTTTCGTTATAAAGATTTTTTCCCAATTTGTTGTTTCCCTTCTGATTTTAACTACATTGTTTTTGTTTGTACAAAAACTTTTTAGTTTAATATAATCAAAACCATTTAATTTACATTTTGTAATTTTCTCTAACTCTTGCTTGGTTTTAAAGTCTTTCCTTTCCCAGAGATCTGACAAGTATACTATTCTGTGTTCACTTAACTTATTTATAGTTTCCCTCTTTATATTCAAGTCATTCACCCATTCTGAATTTATCTTGGTGTAGGGTGTGAGATGTTGATCTAGACCTAATCTCTCCCATATTGTTTTCCAAATTTCCCAGCAGTTTTTGTCAAATAGTGGATTCATGTCCC
>NC_058134.1:273633161-273636084 GCF_016433145.1 Gracilinanus agilis | reverse complement strand
AATAATAGAGGTGATAATGGGCATCCTTGTTTTACTCCTGATATTATTGGGAAGGCTTCTAATTTATCCCCATTGCATATGATGTTTGTTGATGGTTTTAGGTATTCCTATACTTTTCAGTGTTTTCAATAGGAATGGATGCTGTATTTTGTCAAGGGCTTTTTCAGCATCTATTGAGATAATCATGTGATTTTTGTTTGTTAGACTGTTGATATGGTCAATTATGTGGATGGTTTTCCTAATGTTGAACCAACCTTGCATTCCTGGTATAAAACCCACCTGATCATGGTGAATGATCTTCTTAATTACTTCCTGGAGTCTCTTTGCTAGTATTCTATTTAAGATTTTTGCAACTATGTTCATTAGGGAGATTGGTCTGTAGTTTTCTTTCTCTGTTTTTGATCTCCCTGGCTTTGGAATCAGTACCATATTTGTGTCATAAAAGGAATTTGGTAGGACTCCTTCTTTGCTTATCATATCAAATAATTTGTATAGTACTGGGATTAGTTGCTCTTTGAATGTCTGATAGAATTCACTTGTGAATCCATCAGGCCCTGGCGATTTTTTCTTAGGGAGTTCTTTGATGGCTTGTTCAATTTCTTTTTCTGATATGGGATTATTTAGGTATTCTATTTCTTCTGCTGTTAATCTAGGCAATTTATATTTTTTGTAAATATTCGTCCATACCTCCTAAATTGTTATATTTATTGCCATATAATTGGGCAAAATAGTTTTTAATGATTGCCTTAATTTCCCCTTCATTAAAGGTGAGGTCTCCCTTTTCATCTTTGATACTATCAATTTGGTTTTCTTCTTTCCTTTTTTATTAGATTGACCAGTACTTTGTCTATTTTATCTGTTTTTTCAAAGTACCAGCTTCTAGTCTTATTTATTAATTCAATAGTTCTTTTACTTTCGATTTTATTAATTTCTCCCTTGGTTTTTAGTATTTCTAATTTAGTTTTCATCTGGGGATTTTTAATTTGCTCGCTTTCTAATTTTTTGAGTTGCATGCCCAATTCATTCATCTCTGCCCTCCTTAATTTGTTAATATATGCACTCAAGGATATAAATTTCCCCCTGAGTACTGCCTTGGCCGCATCCCACAGATTTTGGTAGGATGTCTCATCATTGTCATTTTCTTCAATGAAATTGTTGATTGTTTCTATGATTCCTTCTTTGACAAATTGGTTTTGTAGAATCATATTATTTAATTTCCAATTAGTTTTTGATTTTCCTGTCCAAGTGCCCTCACTAATTATTATTTTTATTGCATTATGATCTGAGAAGGTTACATTTATTATTTCTGCTCTTTTGCATTTGTTTGCAATGATTCTATGCCCTATAACATGGTCAATCTTTGTGAATGTGCCATGTGCAGCTGAGAAGAAGGTGTATTCCTTTTTGTCCCTATTTATTTTCCTCCACATATCAATTAGATCTAATTTTTCTAGGACTTCATTCACCTCTCTTACCTCTTTCTTATTTATTTTTCGGTTTGATTTATCTAGATCTGAAAGAGGAATATTTAGATCTCCCACTAGTATGGTTTTACTATCTATTTCCTTCTTGAGCTCTGCCAGTTTCTCCTTTATGAATTTGGGTGCTATGCCACTTGGTGCATACATATTGAGCAGTGTTATTTCCTCATTGTTTATACTGCCTTTATTCAAGATGTAATGACCTTCCCTGTCTTTTTTAATCATATCTATTTTTACTTTGGCTTTGTCAGAAATCATAATAGCCACTCCTGCCATCTTTTTCTCATTTGACGCCCAAAAGATTTTGCTCAAACCCTGAACCTTAAACTTGTGTATGTCCACCTGCCTTATATGTGTTTCTTGTAGACAACATATGGTGGGATTTTGGTTTCTAATCCACTCTGCTATTTGCTTCCGTTTTATGAGCGAGTTCATCCCATTCACATTCAGAGTTATAATCATCAGTTGTGCATTTGCTGACATTTTCGAATCCTCCCCTCTTCCTACCCCCTTTTTCCTCATACTTTTTCCTTTTAAATCAGTGGTTTGCTATTGAGCCGCTATCCCTTATCCCCTCCCTTGATTAACTTCCCTTTCTACCCCCTCCCTTATTTTTCCCCCTCTTTTTGTTTTTAAAGGCCTTATGAATTCCCTCCCTCTTTTCCCCTCCCTTTTTTTGACCTCCCCACTCCCCTGCTCCCCTTGGTTTATCCCTTCTAACTTTCTCAGAAGGGTTAGATAAGAGTTTTATTTCCCAATGGATAGTATGGCTACTCTTCCCTCTCCGGGTTGATTACACTGAGAGTAAGGTTTGATTATTACCTCTTAATGCTCTCTTCCTCTCCTTCTTATAATAGTATTTGTCCCCTCTCCCTCCCATGCCCTCTTTGTGTGTAATAGAATATCCTATTTTCTTACTCACTCAAATTTCTCTTGGTGTCCCCTGCTATTCACCCCCTCTTTCCCATCCCCCATGTCGTTCCACCCTCACCCTGTGAATTATTCTTCTGATTACTATAATAGTGAATATTATAATAGTGAATAGAGTTCACTACAGAGAATTATACATAACGTTTCTCTACATAGGAATACAGATAATTAGATCTCACTGAGGCCCTTTAAAAGGCAAATTTAAAAATTATAAGTTTTCTTTCTTTCCCCTCTGTATCTTATTTACCTTTTCATGTTTCTCTCAATTTTTGTGGTTGGATATCAAACTTTCCATTTAGCCCTGGTCTTTTCTGTGCAAATACCTGGAATTCTTCAATTTTGTTGAATGCCCATACTTTCCCCTGGAAATATATAGTCAATTTTGATGGGTAGTTGATCCGTGGTTGCAGGCCCAGCTCTCTTGCCTTCCTGAATATCGTATTCCAAGCCTTGCGATCTTTTAGCGTGGAGGCTGCCAGATCCTGTGTGATCCTGATTGGTGCTCCTTGATA
>NC_058134.1:273618604-273633064 GCF_016433145.1 Gracilinanus agilis | reverse complement strand
ACTTGCTCAATTCTAGCCTTTAGGGATTGATTTTCAGCTATAATCTTTTGGTTTTCGGCTATGATCTTTTGATTTTCGGCCATAATCTTCTGGTTTTCGGCCATAATCTTCTGGTATTCCTTTTCAATCTGGTCATTTCTGGTGTTCAATTTGCTTATCAGTTCATTTGGTTTCTGAGCCTCACTTTCCAATTGCAAGATTCTACCTTTTGAACAGTTATTTTCTTGCCAGATCTCTTCCATTTTCCTCAAAATCTCAGTTTTGAACTCTTCCATAGCTTGTGAGGAGTTTTCCTTATTTGAGGAAGGTCCGGATGCTTGTTTGTTCTCCTCCTCTGTTTGCTCGGTCGTCTGGATTTTCTCTGTGTAAAAGTTGTCGAGTGTTAAAGACTTCTTTTTCTTGTTGTTAATCTTTCTCTTCTGAACTTCCTGAGACTGGGTAGCCATTATTAGCCCAGCAGCTTCTCAGGTTTATCCTCACGCTCAGGGTCTGTCCACGGTCAAGCCCCCTGGTGGACCCCCTTGCTTGATCATCTGCCAGAGGTTTCTTTATAAGTCTCAGGGCGCTGCTTCCACTGTCGTATACCCGTCTGCACTGGTTCCCTACTCTGGGTTTCAGAGCTTTAGTTCGTGGCTGTGTCTGCCTCCACCCACGCCTCCACCCGTGCCTGATCTGGGCGTCTTGCTCCCGCACTCAGATTTTGTGTGCGTTCGTTAGCTTTTTGGGGTCCTAAATCTTGCTGCTCTCAGGAACAGGCCCCGGAGCTACCAATGACTCAATGGGTGCCCCAAACTTGCTCTATTTTTTTTTTAGCTGGCTTCGGCGCTATAGGTGTTGTGTGTGGAGGGGTTGGGGGTGGCGTGGTTGCTCAGCCCGCGATTTAGTGAGAGCTGCTTCACCCCTTTATAGCTTGGAAATGCCTCGATTCCACGTATCTTCCACACTGTGCCCTGTTGTGGGGTTCCTCCGTTCATCTGGACTTGTTTTTATGTCCCCTTGAGGAGTTTTGTGTGTTTTGGTCAGGAGAGGTTAAGAGCTGCTTCTTACTCTGCCGCCATCTTAACCCGGAACCTGGATTAGCTTTTAATTGAACTGGTGCTACTAGGACAATGAAATTGAAAGACTCTCATCTGTTTGGTTACAGTTGTCCACTGTTTTCTCTTCTTTTTATTAAATGTGATGATTAAAGGCTATTGAAACTCTTGAGGGGGTGGAAAATCATTCCAGTATTTTCATGTTTCACAGAACGATGCTCTCTCATTTGCACACTCATCAATTCTCTCATAAAGCTGTGCAGAAAAGCAGAATGATGAAGTGGAAAGGACCCTAGGCAGGAGGTCAGAAGACCTGAATTCTAGCTCCTAGCTCTCCCACTTACTCCATTGGTGATTTGAACAAAACAGTTAATATCTCAGAGCCTCAATTTTCCCATCTTAAAAATAAGCTAATACTATCTGGCAGATCTGTGCCTCAGAGTTGTTATGAGACTCCAAATAGTAATAATAATAATAATAATAATAATAATAATAATAATAATAATAATAATAATAATAGATTGAAAACATTTTTTAATAATAGATAAGATTTTAGATCTAGAGCAGAAAGCAACCTTAGAGACCATCTAGTCCAAAATCTCAGGGAAAGCTGAGGAAGTTTGTAAGCATCACCATTGCCATATTCCCCAAGGCAGGATGCAGAATGGCTGTTCAGAAAAGTGTGGGGGAAAGGTTATGATTTCATTCTTTTCCTATTTTTGCCATATTTTTTATTTGTGGACATTCTTGCTGCTGATATAGATCCCAAGTTCTCCACATCTTAACAGAAAATATTTCCAGATTGCCAAAAAGAAAAGCCAACTTATCCCCTTGTGACCCATCCCAGATTGGTTCTCAGACACTGAGATCTTTCAAACTTCAGAGGACTTACCAAAGAGCCTGAATTCTATTTGCTGAAACCCAGAGAAGCCAGGGTTACCTTCAAAGCAAGATCCAGCACCAGAGTAGAACTTTAGTGAGGGAAAGTGGTATTAATATCATCGTTAACTTGATTATCCCTAAGAGTGATATTATTTGGGAACACTGCTGTGCTGAGAAGCTTCAGAAAAGCATGCTTCAGTAGAGAAGAAAACAATACTTGGAAATGCCAAAACACAGGAAGCCAGAGAGCAAGAGATCCTTCCCTCCCACCTCGGAGAAAGGAGGGCGGAAACTGGTCAGGAGAATGAAGAAATGTCCACTAATTTAAAACCATTCTATATGAAATAGAGGGAAAGAATCTTCTTGGAGACCACAACCATAGCCATGCAAATAAAAGGGAATATGGTGTTTGGGGAGAGGGAACATTCCCACCAATGGTCAGTTCCATGCCCCTGGGGAAAAAGTTAGAGGATCTGAGCCAAAGACCAAGGGTAGTTGACATAGATGAGCATTTTTCTCCTAGAGGATAACGATAACTGATTGTATAGTGTCCCCTGGAGTTCTGGGGGGCACTAGAATTCTGGGACGCAGCTTTAACTCCTCTCAGGATCGTGGATGTTACAATAGGCATCATCCTACTTTTAAGTGTATTTAAGTGAAAGAACCTTACCAATGCTCGCTCTCTTCTGTTTTCAGGAATAGATAATCTCTATGAGAGGGCTCTTCACATCCGTAAACTCCTCCTCACTTTGCCCAGATCGGTCCTTATCGTGATGAGGTATCTTTTTGCTTTCCTCAACCAGTAAGTATCTTTGAGGCTGCTGTGAAAGTACTGATCTTTAGCCATTTTTGCACCGTGTCTGAATTGTCTGGGTTCTCTACAAAACCAACACACTAGTTCTCTTTGGTTTGTTTTCATTGGCACATTAAAAGTCGGGGGGAATGATCAAATGCATTCCAAAAAAAATATGTTTCTTCTTAGGGAATCAAGGTCACTGTTAGATTGAAAGCACTACCCCAAATATCAATTCAGAAGGAGACCTTGGAAGATTGTAGAAGGTAGAAGGACCTGCTCTGCTGTGATCCGTGGGGTCATGAAGAGTCAGAAACAAGTGAACAAACCCCCAATGCAGAAATTATGGGCAGTTCTCCCCAAATAGCCACATCTTCTTGAAAGGAACTAAGCTAACGTTAGATATTTTTTTGAGGGTTCTTTTTTTTTTTTTTGAGGGTTTCTTTAAGTCAGAATGAGTTAGGCACCTGTCCACTGTGGAACGTTACTATTATCCTCCTATGGTTGAGGATGGGAAAAGGAGAAATAAGAGAGAGATGAGTGTTATGCCCTGAAATAAATGAGAAATGCTGTCATTTTAGTAGAATGAGATTTAGTAAATATTTGAATGCATTCGTAAGTCATTTTTCCATTAATAATACAATAGAAATCTTAAAATGTAGTTTTGATTTTCAAAGGAACATTTTTCTTTCCATTTAGTTCATTTATTTTTCAGTTAAACATTTTTTTAAAAAGCTAGTTTTCTTATTTCCTGGTGCATATCCAGCCTTTTAAGAGCATCCTGGCCTAGTTCTAGATAAGCTCTTTTCCCCTTTCCTATTCTCACCCCACGTCCTCTACCAGTATTTCAAATAAGCAATTGGAGCTAAGGAAGTACAATGGATGTCAGGGGGTTGGGGGAAGTTCACCAATGATTTACTGAATCAATTTGAGGAAATGCCTTTTCCTCTTTCCAGTGTAGATTGTCCATTTCTAAAATTAGGATATTCTCTTCTCTCCACTTCCCTGAAGAGGGAGGGGAAGTTTGCCTATTGCTTTGAGCTCTCAAAAAAATGCCAGGGCAGTTGTGGACGTAGCCCCTTCTGGAAAATTAACGACCTGAAGTGAAGCCCTCAGAGCAGCCCAGAGTCAGAGCCAAGGTGCCCCTACAGATAGGAAGAAGCCGGCATTCAGTAAATATTTGTTTAAATGAATTCAGTTGGATGTGAATAAAGACAGAGACATGCACGGCTAAAGCTACAGGACCCATTCCTTTCCCAAAAGGTTCAGAAAGAAATGCCTGTTGGGATCGAATCAGGTCACCATTATTTTTAGGCTCAATTGTAGGCTCAAATCTTTTAAAATATGTTAAAGATGTCACAGTGGTATAAAGGCATTAACAACACAATGGAAGATTATGGGAAGAGAAATTAATGTCTCCAGATTTACTCTCTTGGATTCTTACCACATTTGCCCTGCTAGGCAAATTTTCTCTCCCCATTAAATACCCCACCCCACCCCACCCCCGGCAAAACTACTGCGCTAATCTTTGAAAATAGTAAGGCACTATTTGAATTTTACATACTTCCCCATGACTTTACAACCCATATCTATTTTTTCAAAACTCCATTTTCCAATCCTTAGTGAAATTTAGCATCTCTCTAATCAAGAGGAGTCCACATTAGCCCTGAAAATTCTTCTCTCAGCTCTTGCCCCATCTTCCCTCCAGGGTTCTAGAGATTCTCTTTGAAGGGTCAGGGATCATTCTCTGATGCCATTGTCCAAGCCCCAACTAGAAGGCTTCCCCTTCCCTAGCCCACCCCTTAGCCAATATTATCAATTATAAATCAATTTAGTCAACCAACCTAAGTAACTTTTAGATAGGGGTATTGGGCGGCTAGGTGGTTCAATGGATGGTGAGTCAGATGAGAGATTGTGGGTTCAAATCTGGCCTCAGACACTTCCTAGCAATGTGACCCTGGACAAGTTACTTAATCCCAATTGCTTAATCCCAATAGCCCTTACTGCTCTTCTGCCTTGGAACCAATACATAGTATGGATTCTAAGACAAAAGATAATGGTTTACTTTATTCTTAAAAGGAAGGCTGTTTACTAAAAATTCAGAAGGAAGCTGGCATAAAACATTCCTCCACCAAAGTGTGACACCTCCTCTTTCAGGGACATAGAGCATCCAGGGCAAAGTGGGCTCAAGCTTAGTGTTATATTGAATCTCTGGGAGCTTGAAGATCACCTTTGATTGACAAATAAGTCAGTTGGATAGAATGTTCCCAGGGAGTCATGCGAGAGGCAGGAGGAGGGGCAGCTGAGAATCCTGAAAGGGTTCTGGGTCTTTGACCTGTGCTGAGGCTGGAGATCAGTGGATCCTGGTCTTGGAGTGAGAGGGTGCAAACATCTCTCTCTGCAAACTCTTCCTGTACTTGAGATACCATGCCAACCTGTACCTGACCACCACCTTGGTGTCTACTGCCCCTAGATATTAGGAATTATATCATCTAGATATCTAGGTTTCCCAGGGCCCGGGAGGGATCCGGGAAGTGGGCAGGAGACGAAGAAGAGGGTGGAAAAGGGTGGAAATAACTCAACTGTAAGGCTGAAGATCTATTGAAGAAGAAGTCAAATATCCCAACAGTTTACCTACTCTGGTTTAGTCCTGGCCAGGCTGAACCAGAGGGAAGCTACATTGATTCTTCATCTGCTAGCAGTTGAGATTTCATTAGCAACCAGTAGAGTAGGGTCTCCTATACCACAGTCCTTTACCCGTATCCTTCTTGTTAATATAAAGTTTAAAGTACTTTCCTAAAGCAGTGTCAAAACTTGTTTTGGGAAGGGAGAAAGCAGTCAGAATACAAGGCGTTATCCTAGCTAAAGAGCCCAAATCAACAAATCAATTAACCCCAGGTGGGTCCTGAAGGGCTATACCTCTTAGACCTGTAGGATCCTGCCTGGGCAACTGTTATAAGGGAGAAGGGTCATCTTATTCTCTCTGTACATCAATTTACCATCTCAAATAGATCAAGAGACTCCCAATAATTATAACATTAGAGAGCCCATGTGCCAAATAGTCATCTAACAGCTCTTAGTCCTTTTCGACAATAGCTAACAGGACCTACTATGTGCCAGGCACTGTGCTAAGTGCTTTGCAAATATCTCCTTTGATCCTCACAAACCTGGGAGGTGGGTGCTATTATTATCCCCGTTTTATGAATGAGGAAACTGAGGCAGACAGAAGTTAACTGGTAAATGCCTGAGAATGGATTTGAACTCAGATTTTCCAGACTTCAGGCTCAGTACTCTGTCCACTGAAACAAGAAGTTCACCATAAGCATAGTGAATCTTTATTATCTTTCCTTAGCTACTGACATAGTCATTGCTACCAGCTGATCTAGGACACTTCTAAGACATCAGTGAGAATATAAGAGCATCTGCTGTAATGGGGGTATAATGCGAGGAGACCAGTGGAAAAAGTAAGAGGTCCAGCATCTGCCAGATCCTTAAATACCTTCCAAGCTAAAAGAGGAAGGACACCCACCCAGTGTCCTGCCACCCATCGCACAACTAGAATTCTACAGAGCTCCAGCTGACCCATGGATTTTATACTGGATCTAGAGGATGCAACGATATCTCCCATCAAATTGGAACAGACCTCTTGTCTGGTGGAAATTCATTTCCTCAAATGGCTTTCAAGACTTTTCACGCTTAGCCTATAATCTTTTTTTTTTTACTTTTTTTTTTTTAATTTTAAACCCTTAACTTCTGTGTATTGACTTATAGGTGGAAGAGTGGTAAGGGTAGGCAATGGGGGTCAAGTGACTTGCCCAGGGTCACACAGCTGGGAAGTGTCTGAGGCCGGATTTGAACCTAGGACCTCCTGTCTCTAGGCTTGGCTCTCAATCCACTGAGCTACCCAGCTGCCCCTTAGCCTATAATCTTTTGATGATAGACCTGTTCTGAAATAATAAGATTATTAGGCAAAAAGGGGAGGAATGCCTCCAACTCCATCCTTACACAAGCAATTAAGCATTTTTAAAGTGCCTACCTACTATGTGCCAGGTACCATGCTGCCCTTTGGAGAATTAAATACAAAGAAAGAAGCAGTCCCTCTTCTCAAAGAGCTTACTTCTAGTTGTTGGAAATGAATTTACCTGTTCAAAAGAGAGAATTTGGAATCAAATCATGTCCTAGTGAAAAGGCCAGGGTGGAAGAAAATGGGCCTCCATTCCCAGGCATGCTGCCATCTTGCTTCTGCCTTCTAAAGAGACTGGCCTTGGTGTGTGATGTTTGGGTGTGGGGCTTTGGGAAAGAGCCCAGAGAGAAGGGGTTGGTAATTCATTGGAATTATTAAAGAATTCCATGAAAACTTAACATGTACTTCTAAAAAAATCAAAGTGTACATCACAAAAGTTCATAGTTTCAGAAACAATTGTGGAATGTTGGTTGTATATAAGTTAGTAATCTTTTTTTTTTCCATTCTCAAATGCTCCCTTTCCAAACAAGCTTTCATTTGAAAGCTGGAAAGACTAATTTCACAGGCCTCCTTGATTCAGGTGTTTCTGATAAGGGAATAAGGATGGCAAAGGTTCTACCCCAATTCTTTCTTTCTTTCATGCCTCAACTTCAGAACAAAGGGCTTAGACTAGAGAAGCTCTAAAAACAACGATTCTCTTATCCTGGATTCAATTTTAACATTTATTAAGTACTTTCTTTGTGCAAGGCACTGGGGAAGAAATAAAAACAGATAAAATAGGATATCAGCCTTCAAGGGACTTATATTCTGATAGAGGAGATAAGACATGGACACAATCAACAATAATATAAAATAGAGCTTGGTAAATACATGAGGTGTACAACTGGAAAAGCTATATGAACGATAAGTGCAATGAGAGCCCCAGGAAAGAAAAAATCATTTGCAGCTAAAGGGATCAGGAAAGGCTTCAAGGAGGCAGCAGTTGTGATGTGACTTCAAAGACTTCAGGTGGCAGAAATGGGCAAAAGGACATTTCTAAAATAGAGGAAATAGCACAAGTAAAGACCTGACCCCATTTGAAGAGCATGGCTTTCCAGTGATATATTAGAGATTTTTTTTTTCCCAAAAAAAAACTTTTACCATTTGCCTTAAAGGTTTTGGTTCCAAGGCAGAAGAGCGATATGGGATGAACAATTGGGGTTAAATTATTTTCCTAGGGGTACACAGCTAGGAAGTGTCTGAGACCATGTTTGAACCCAGGACCCACCCCATCTAGCTGTCCCCATTATAGACTTTTTAAAGACTGTGTACTTAGGGATGCTATGTAACAACTGTGGAACTTGGGCACTTTTTTCCCCTTCTTTTTAACTAGACTGCTTTATTTCACAAAAAGCGTATAATGGCATGCATTATGGTGAGTCATGTTTGACTTCGACACAACCTCGTTCCCATAGTGTGTAGTTTCCTCCCTTCAGTTTGTCATTCAATACAGCTCAATTCAACAAGCATCTATTAAAAATCTATTTTGTGCCAGGCATTGTGCTTTCATCTGGATTTTTAAGTTCTTTTGAGACCAAAGGACACTAGCATTGCTAAAGCAAAAATAGTTTTCCTAATGTAGCTTCCTGCCCAATTTAAGTGAAAAAAAGAAGAAAGATAATGCAGGCATGCTGTAATATATATAAGCCCATTTATAACCATCACTCCTGTAGTAGTATAAGAGAGGATTCTACTCCCACCCACCCTCAGGTCAGTGGATGTAATAATAAGAGGTAATGAGAAATTAATGTGGAGGCAGACAGGTGGCTCAGTGGATAGAGAGTTAGACCTAGAGGCAGGAGATCTTGGGTTCAAATCTGACCCAGGGCAAGTCACTTAACCCCCATTGCCTAGCCCTTACCACCCCTCTGCCTTAGAACTAATACTTAGTATTAAGGGTTAAAAAAAAGTTAATGAATTAACAATACTTAGTATTAAGGTTTTTTTTTTAAAGAGTTAATATATTAACATTAGTTAACACTGATCATTTTAGGGGACATAAATAGATCTCTTGAAAGAATTAATGGAAACTCCATTGGGTCAGCAAACAAATTGGACACAACCCTGGGTATGTTTAATAGCTAAGCCCCAGGGAGTTCAAGGGGATCCAGGTTCCAGATGTCTTTATGGAGGAGAGCCCTAAAGGGGAGGCAGAAAAGACTTCTTTCTCCTCCCTGTCATGGTGTCTAGCAATGACTTGTCCAGAGAGTAACACCTTTCTGCAGTTTCAAAGTTCATTGGTTTGGGAGACTTCAGGTTACAGTTGAGGGAGCAGATCTATGTCTAAATAGCCATGAATGCAAAGAGGAAATTGCTTTAGGGGCAGCATCTTTGAGAAATGGAACCTCACAGAGCAGTAAAAAGAGCTATCCATGGAGAAGGTTAAACCTTGGGTACCCAGCTTAACAACTTTCTTAGCAGAGCTATTATATCTATAGGATGTTGTGAGAGAAATCTAGGAACGACTGCCAGACCAGTTGTACCCGTAGTTCTAAGATGCCTTTGCCAGAAATGAATCCTATACTCACTGTCTTGAGTTGAAGCCTTCTCTTCCCGTAGATGCTATGTTTATTTCTGGGACAGGGCATCCCTGGTTTATAGAGAATGTTTTGTAGCTATTATTACACTATCCCATCTTAGTAAATGGCTTTGCCAAGAACTAATTATCTCTACTGCCTGGTTGTTCATGGGAAACACTGGTGGGGGCTCGCCAGATCAAGTGTTAGAAGTAGAGATCCCCTAAGGGTTATCCTTGAATAAAAGGTACCAGCTGCCCCTCTCCACCAGTCTGAGGGCTGGTTGGGGGAAATAACCCAGAAGAGATATGATAGTAACACGATTCATTAATATTTATGAAACTAAACTTTGTAATTATAACAAGTCATCTAGGGACCTTCCAAAAACAAGCAGCTCACGATCCAGGGATGAAATGGGAAAATGGGATTTATTTTCCCTAAAAAAATCTGTTGCAGAGGTACAACAGAATATTTATGTTCCTTTAATGTGTGTGATATGATGAAGGTTGAGGGACTATCGCTTAGCTTTGGAGACCAAACAGATATTTGAAGTCTCTTACATTGATTTTTTTTTAATGGTTTTTTTTTTTAAACCCTTGTACTTTCGGTGTATTGTCTCATAGGTGGAAGATTGGCAAGGGTGGGCAATGGGGGTCAAGTGACCTGCCCAGGGTCACACAGCTGGGAAGTGGCTGAGGCCGGGTTTGAACCTAGGACCTCCTGTCTCTAGGCCTGACTCTCACTCCACTGAGCTACCCAGCTGCCCCTCTTACATTGATTTTTAAATTCCAAGAGTTGCTCATTTGCTTCCTCTCAAGTGGCAAGGAAAGAACTGTCTTTCCCACTTTCAAGAAGGAATCGAGAAAAAAAAAAACATTGGGGAAGGAGGCGGGATTTTAGAGACCTAGACACAGCGGCCATGTAGGGCGTCTTTCCTCCCAGATGTATCTGCTTGACATTTAATGGTTGATTGTTTACTTTGTCTCTTACAGATGGAACTCTACTCATTTTATGCTGAGAACCATAATAAATTCTCTTCCCTAGTGTCCAAGAATGCTACTTAATAATAAAGCAAGCTGAATATACAATTCTCTTTCAGATGCTCCTCAGTACAGTTAGAGCCATCTTTGTTTTCATTTGAGCAGACTGCTGTAGGGTAGGATAGAAGACCATAAGTCATAATTGATCATCAAAGAGTTTATGCCCCAATTCTTAGAATTTGGGTCTTTTTAAACATCAATGAATTTTTCTATTAAAAAAAAAATCTCTTTACAATTCCTTGTGTTTCCTTCTCTAGCCTCTCACAGTACAGTGATGAGAACATGATGGACCCCTATAACCTAGCCATTTGTTTTGGGCCAACACTAATGCCTGTTCCAGAAATACAGGACCAGGTGTCTTGCCAGGCTCACGTGAATGAGATTGTCAAAACTATCATCATCCATCATGAGACCATTTTCCCAGATGCTAAAGAGCTAGATGGCCCAGTTTATGAGAAGTGCATGGCTGGGGATGACTACTGGTAAGTCAGAGGGGATTCAAACAGGAAAGAACCTGGCAGATGCTTCGTACCCCTAAACTCTTACATTTCTCAAAATAATAACAATGACAATAGCTACCCAAATCCATAGCACTATAAAATTTGCAAAACAGTCTACAAATATTTTTTCATTTTGTCCTCACAACAACTCTGGGAGGGAGGTGCCATTATTATCCCCTTTATTAAAGATGAGGAAACTAAGGCAAGTGGAGGTTAAGTATTTTGTCCAGGTCACCCAACTAATAAGTGGCAAGAGGCTGTACCACCTAGGTACCTTGAAAGAATATAACCCCATAAATTTAGGAAACAGGTAAATTAGAGTTCCAGGCCAGGAGTCAGGAAACTGCTCTTTATAAGTTCAAATCTGACCTCAGACACTTACTAGCTGGGTGACCCTGGGCAAGTCATTTAACCCTGTTTGCCTCAGTTTCCTCATCTGTAAAGTAAGCCAGAGAAGGAAATAGCAAACCATTCAGAAAATACTGACTCAAAAAATTTAGTAGCACTGAAATGTTTGCTAGAAACTAACTGGTTATCAAGGAAATTCAGACCTCCACCTGGAGTTCATCATCTCGTCTAGGTCTAAAAAAAAATCTTTTTCTAGTAGTCAGATTTGGAGGAAAATAGTTGTTATTCAAATTTGTATTGATTTATATTAGCATAGTAATTTGAAGAGAAAATGGCTGGACATTTCATATATATCTAGTTCCTCTCAAGTGACTGATGCAGACTGATGACCTTCCTCCTTCCATGTCCTTTACTGGGCAGTTATGATTCTACCCAACATTATACACATATATTCATGTCTATATGTTTTACGTATCACTTAAAACTTCTGAGAATTAAAAAATTATGAGCCTTTTTTTTAACCCTTATCATGTTCTACAGCACTAAGTGGGAACCCAACACGATTTTAGGATTATATTGTACAAATACATTAAAATTCAGCTATTAGGGAATCCACAGAATTTTAAAGTTGGACAAGACCTCAATAACAATCTAGTCCAACCCAAACATCCTAAATTAATCCTCTACTCTAACATACCCACCAAGTACTTCTTCAGGACTCCAGTGAAGGAGAAACTGAGGCAGCTGATTTCACTTTAGGAGAACTCTCATTGTTAGGGAGATTTTTTATTGATATCAAGTCTGAGTTTGCCTCTTTGGAACATGGTACAATATTCCTTGTTCCATCCTCTGGAACCAAACAGAAATAGTTGTAGAGATTAAAATTAATATGTAAGAACAAAGTATTATTTTTATAAGGTTTTATTAATAATAAACTAACATAAAAAACTAGAGTGAAAAGGTGCTAAACTAACTCAACCGCACTCGTGAAGATGAGAGAGAAAGAGAGAGGGAGGAGCTACAGAACTTATAAAACAATAATGTGACCATGCAAACGTGGAGGCACAGGAGAGAATAAAGGGAATTTGGGGAAATACTAAGGGACTTCTGGGGGATGAAGTCCAAGGTTCAAAATCTCCATTTATACATAGTCTAATCCCTCTTCTATGCCACAACCTTGCAAAAATGAACATTGGTATAGAAAGTGTTCTGATCATAAGAAAAATATAGTCAGCTTCCATTAACAATAGTCCTATAAAGGAGCAAAATAGGGTGAATTTCCCAAAATAACCCCCATATCATTTATATTTGACTCTTAAGATTTTTGTATTTATAGTTGATGTATATCTAGTGTCCAAAAAATATTCACACCCTAGTGGGATGGTCCTGTTCAGGAAGAGCTAGAAAACTGCCTAACCCATTTTGACCCCTTCCCCAGAATACCTGACTGCCCCCCACCCCTTTTACCAGGAATAAATAGGATCACTGCTTAGTGCAAATGCCAGGGTAGGCATTAGCCTAAAGCCTAAAAGCCTAAAAAATAAAATAAAATAATTGTATTCCTGCCTTAGGATGCAGAGATTATTATTTTGAATTAACATTTTCTTTCACCTCCTAAGTCAGATATAAACAGTATTCAAAGAAAATAAGTATAAAAAGGAGTGCTATATTAACAGTAACATTAATTATCAATAGTATCAATAAGTAGTGTGATGAAAATACCAATTAATAATGTCCTTAAGTAATATTACCAGTAAGAAGATTGTTTTTAATACCAGTAAGGATTATAAATTAGAGGGGAAGGAATAAGCACTTATATGGTGTCATTATAAGCCAGACTCTGTGCTAAGTGCAAATAACATCTCATTTTACCCTCAAAGCAGCCCTGCAAAGTAGGTACTGATATGATCCCCATTTTACCATTCTGGAAACTGAGGCAAACAAGCAAGCCTCAAAAGACTACATAAACATTAGCTATTATCACCATTATTATTTGAACCTTCTCATCTTGTTTCCATTAAATGAAACCACACTATCTGAAGTCTCCTACACAGTTCTTTTTATCAGGTAGCCCATTGACCACAATTTCTTGGTCTTCTTTAGGTCTAATCCTGTCAATTTTCAGAAACTATTTCCAAAAATATACTTGAACTCTATTACAAGATGCCTTGCAGATTCGTTATAGCATGGACTTTCATCTTATCTCTTTTAAACATAGTCCTGTGGATGGTATCTCTCATCAACTCACCAGAAAGTCACAAATATCATGGTGGTGCTCTCTTTTGGTGCTAACATGATGAATTCTGAATGGTCTTGCATTGTATTTTTTTTATTTAAATTCTCAACTGTTTGTTCCTCAAATTTCTGTGCCCCCCCCTCCCACCCACCCATGGCTTCCTAAAGATTCCCATTTCTACTTCACAGTGACAGCCCATATAGCGAGCATGGCACTTTGGAAGAAGTCGATCAGGATGCTGGTACAGAGCCTCACACCAGTGAAGACGGTACGCCTCATTTCTCCATGGTGTCAAAAAATATTCTGTGTCTGTGTGTGTTTAAATCAGATAAATTCCCTTTTTCCGAACTTATAGTCAATCTCATTTGCAAGTTGTCACTGAAAATGACATACAATGTTCCCATTTCAGGGGAATTGCCTTTTTTCCAAGCTACTCAACCCCATGCCTTTATCTACTTTTTTTTATCTTGTATCCCTTGTTTCTTTCCTTAGAAGGTTTGTTTTGGAGCATAGGCTTCTACAAGGGTCTCTTCCCTTTACCCAGCAAAAAGTAGAATAAAAAAAATTAATGTTAGATATCAATACAAATAACTATCTAATCCACTGGGCCAGTTGTCAAATGTTTTAATTTGTCATATACAAATAATTGCCCTGTATTTGTAAATTTGTAAAACGCCCATGTGTTTGTGCTTTAAATGAACACTCTGAGTATGCTAGACAAAAGAAAAACTTTTGAGAAAAAGAGACAGAAAAACAGAGAGAAAGAGAGAGAAGAGACAGACAGAGGAGAGAGAGAGAGAGAGAGAGAGAGAGAGAGAGAGAGAGAGAGAGAGAGAGAGAAGAGACAGACAGAGGAGAGAAAGACAGGAGAGAGAAGAGACAGAAACAGGTGGGGAGAGAGACAGAGGAGAGAAAGACAGAGACAGGGAGAAAGAGGAGAAAGAAAGACAGGAGAGGGAGAGAGACAGACAGACAGAGGAGAGAAAGACAGGAGAGAGAAGAGACAGAAATGGGGAAAGAGGGAGAGAGAGAGAAGAGAAGAGACAAAGAGGAGGGGGAGAGAGAAGAGACAGGAGAGAAAGATAGGAGAGACAGACAGAGAGAAATT
>NC_058134.1:273604339-273618483 GCF_016433145.1 Gracilinanus agilis | reverse complement strand
AGACAGAGGAGAGAAAGACAGACGGGGAGAAAGAGGAGAAAGAAAGACAGGAGAGGGAGAGAGACAGACAGACAGAGGAGAGAAAGACAGGAGAGAGAAGAGACAGAAATGGGGAAAGAGGGAGAGAGAGAGAAGAGAAGAGACAAAGAGGAGGGGGAGAGAGAAGAGACAGGAGAGAAAGATAGGAGAGACAGACAGAGAGAAATTGAAATCTGAGAGAGAGAGAGAGAGAGTCCCACTGAAACCATACCAAAGCCTAATTAAACAAATTAACATAAGTATTGCAGGTGCCTTTTTTTCTGGTCTAAGCAGTGTATTTTCCTTCCTCTGCTGTCTTATGACTTACAGGGGTGTTTTTTTGTTGTTGTTGGCAAATGCCCATAACATGTTGTTGGCAAAATCGCTGGTTTTCTCTGTATTAGTCTCCCAGGGAAATAAATAACAGGTCAGGTAGTGAAAGAACAAATGATGTTGAAGCCTCAGAGGGAAAACTTGGTGTATTGGGCATCTGGATAAAGTGACAGGTAATGGAAACATGGGACATGACACCAGCACACAAACAGATGGTCAGCCTTGCTAAGTTTTCTTCTCCTTTGAACAGAAAAAAGGATGGCTATTCAGGAAAGTGAGGCCACCACTCCTCTTCTCTTCTCTTATTTAGTCATTCATCAGAATCTCATCCGAGATCTCCAAAGCACTATTAGCCAGGGTCCTCATGTGAATATTGTCTTTGTTTGGGATTGCCCTGTTTTTTTAAAGATATGCAGAAATAATTTACTCATTCCTCTAAAAATGGTGGGTCCTACAGGAAAATAGGGAGACAAAAGGGAGAAATTTCTTAAAGCTTAATTAAATTTCTTAAATGTAAAAATTTAAATTGCTTTTTTTTTTTAATTCAATGTGTGAGTTTATTTTAAGTCAGTCTGAATGGCTGAAAAGGCAACTAATATTATTCATTCAACCAGGACATTCTTTTATGACCTGGTTATTCTTTTATAATCCATATTTAGATGAAATTAAAAGGCCAGCCCCTCTTGTTAAAATTTTCATAGAGGAAGAGATTATGATGGTCTGGAATCAGATGACCTCACGTCAGACCCCAGCTATGCTACTGTCTTCCTCTTATGTGACCTTGAGCAAATCATTATCTCTGTGACTTAAATTTCCTCATCTATAAAATATTAAGTTCTTACTAGGCGCAGAGTTGAACTGGAGAGCCTCTGAGGCATATGTCAGCTCCTAATTCAGCCTCTTAGCTAATAACTGTAAACCGCACGTGGATAACATCTATAATATGACAATGTATGACACGAAGGCGTGTTTTATAATTAGAGCTATAAATAGGAATTTTTGTGCCCAAGGCAAGAGGGAGTGAGACTCACCTGCCATGCACCCAAGGAAAGAAGCTTGCCATGGAATGCTGCAAAGTTGTTTTTTCTGAGAAATTAGAGGAAAGCACTAAACAAGGGGCCAGCATAAGAAGACAAACCTGAGTAATGCTATTAATATCCTCTAAATTTTTGTTCCCTCGGAGAAAGCTCCACTTGTCCCATCCTAGTTACAATTCTGTTTATAATATAATCTTTAAAATGTCAGGTTTCCGATTAATATCATTTTAAGCCATTAAGAATTAAGTAATATTAATAAGCAAATAAATAAATCAAATATTGCTTTTACTCTTCTATTGAACATATAGATAATAGTAAAAATAAAATAAAAACTGCTAAAAATAAGTATTTTGTCGGCTATTAAGTATATTTTTGCAAAGCTCCTATATCATGTTGGTTGTTACCCTTGTGAACAACAAATCGTAGTGTTTGGGGAAAATTACTAATAAAGTAATTCATTTTCAGTAAACTATTAGCTCTTGCCTTCTCTTCCCTTTCTACCAGTTTATCCATTTCACTTAAGACCAGTTCTTTGAGAATGGGGACTGTGTTGTTTTAGTCTTTATTTCAATTTTTTAATTATTTAGTGTTATTATTTAATATTTTAATGTTTTAATGGCCAGCCTCTGGAATCAGAAAGTTTTATCTTACCGATTTCAAATCTAGCTGCTGAAGCTTAGCAGCTGTGGGACCATGAGCAAAAGTCCCTTAATCCTGTTTGCCTGTTTCCTCATTGATGAGTTGGAGAAGGAAATGGCAAACCATTAAGGTATCTTTGTCAAGAAAAGCCCAAATGGGGTTACAAAAGAGTTGGACAAGACTAAAGAGACCAAATAACAAGAGTCCCAGCACCTCATCATAGTAAAACCTTGGGAAATATTTGTTGAATTGAGTAAAATAAATTGTAGAGCTCTGATATCAGATTAGCAAAGACATTACACTTCTCTAAAAGTCTCAAAGCAATTTGGTTCTTTTCAACAGAGGTTCTTAACTAGAAGCTCATGTAAACTTTTTAAAAATATTTTGATAATTTGGGGGGGTTTTTTGCAATCATATGTATTTTATTTTATGCATTTAAAAACATTTTCAGAAGGGATCCATGGCTTTACCAGAATCCCAGAGGAGGCACTCACACATACATACAAAAATGCTAAGAATGAGTGCTTTAGATGCAGACTTACAATCACTGTGTTTTTGTAGGTAGTTATTGGGGCTGCGGGCAGGTACAGGAGTGAGGCTGTTGGCAAGTCTTTGAATAAATGGTAAAATTTTTTGAAAACAGTCTTAAAATGGTAAAATTAAAAAAAAACCTTTAAATTCTCATTATTCACCAGAATTATGTTATATAAAGTCACCATCAACACTGAATTAGCAAATACTGAACCAGTACTCTTAAGGGGAAAACAGAGTATATAGGTCCTATAAGCCTCTGGACACAATATTTACTTTTTTTTTTTTAAACTCTTGCCTTCCATCTTAGAATCAATATTGTGTATTGGTTCCAAGGCAGAAGAGTAGTAATGGCTAGGCAATAGGGGTTAAGTGACTTGGCCAGGGTCACACAGCTAGGAAATGTCTGAGACTGAATTTGAGCCCCAGATCTCCCATTTCCAACCCTGTCTATACCAGCTGCCCCTACCACATTTACTTTAGTGCATTGAGTTGAAAGCCAATGATACTATAACCTACAGCTGAACAAAGCTATTATCTCCATAAGGGGACATCATAGCCTTCTCATACTTAGGAACACTAGACTGTGCCTCAGCACCAAGCTAGGGCTGGCCGTTTTAAACAACAAGATCTCCCCTACCTCCCCGCTCCTCCCCCCGCGCCAAAATCCCCAAATTCAAATAAATTGACACTAAATAGACCACAAATAAAAGGACACTTGTTTACAGTATAAGAGCTAAAATGAGAAAGCAAAGGGTTCCCTTGATCAACCTCAGCTGGAAATGGGCTCAAGGGCTGGCTCCAGTTCTTCATCACTCTGCCCATGTCCATGATTGACTATTGAGTATTGATTTTAGGATTACCAATAAATTTTAGCCAGTTGGCAAATTTCCAAATATGGAATTAGAAAATGAGAGTTGGCTATAAATAAGAGATACAAGGGAGGGAAAAAAAGAAATAGCTGTCATATAGTCCAAAGATTGGTCACCATCTTTAGATCATGCATCAAAGGCAGGGTTCTAGACCCAAAGAACCTGGTCCAGTTTGAGATTTTTAGATAAGCATTGGGTCTTGGCTTACCTGATATCAGAGTCCTACAATTTATCCTACACAGTTCAACAAAGTGTTTCCTAATCTCTGATCTTGAGCTATATTTCATACCAATGATCTAACATCAGATACTCTTCCATTCTCATCCTTGTTTTTTGGATGTTGGAGGTTTTTTTTTTTTTTTGATCCACACTAAGTTTGTGTGGGGAAGTTCTGGTGTGGAAGCTCTCTCCACCAATGTAGATTAATCAGTATTTAATTTTTCTCCACTATGTGCCAAGCATAGGCTTAAAAGAGTTGTGTGGAATAATGGGAAAGTTAAGTGACTTGTTCAAGATGACTTAGCTAGTATGGATCAGAGGGAAGACTCAAATTCAGTGCTTCAAGATTCTATCTTTACACCACATTGACTGTCTTAACATTTACAAAATAAGGAAGTTCTTAGTGGTGGTGGTGTGGTGAAAAGAATATAATTTGGGGTCAGCGAGGTGACTCAATAGATAGAGAGCCAGGGTCCTGGTTTCAAATCTGACCTCAGACACCTCCTAGCTGTGTGACTCTGGGCAAGTCGCTTAACCCCCATTCCCTAACCCTTACCACTTTTCTGCCTTGAAACCAATATACAGTATTGATTCTAAAATGGAAACTAAGGGTTTTAAAAAGAAAAAATATAATTTGTTTTTGTCATAATGTGCATTTCTTCTCAGAAACCCAAGATGCTAGACTAAATAGCTATTTCCTCGGAAATTGCCAGGCCTTTGACACATGATCTAAAGATTGTATTCCAGAGCTAAAAGACTCCAATAGTTTAAGTCCTATTAAAATTATTTGATCTGTGAGTTCATCTTAAAACTCTAATCATTCTTCCCTGAGTCATCAACATGAAATATTATTTAGTTAATAGGCCCTGAAATGAGGCCTTTTTCCTTTTTTTTTCTTTCAACATTTCAGATATGTAGTTATAATTAAAACAGACCTTGAGATGAGACATGAGTCTTTTTTTTCCTAGCATATCTTAAATCCCAGGATCTTTCCCTTATTTTATCAGACATGAGTTGGAATTTATCAATGAATAATCAACTTAAGCTTCCTAGCCTAAAAATGACTTCTGAAATTATTCAGTGTCATCAGAGAAGATATTAGAACTTAGTTTTTGTTTTTAATTACCAAGAACTGCTTCCAAGGAAAACAGGAAAGCATTTCTCAGGAAATCTGAGACAGATGGGTTAAGTTATGATGTGTGTACATATGTATTCTTGCAGCCGATTTGGAATTGAACTTATGCTCACTTTTAACAAGTTTGGCTTTGATCATTACTTGGAAACATCCCTGCAAAAAAACCTAACCCTATCCCCACCCCCTTTGCCCTCTTGGATTCCCATTTAAACATTTAATTGCCTCCAAAGAAGCAGGAGAAACTGTAAATTGGAGGAACCTAAATATGAAATCAAGTTTGGCAATGAACTGAGTCTCAAACAACTTTCCTTGGTCTTTGGAAATTTAGGATCTGGGGCTGTTGGATGTTGTGTAGTTATCAAAGAGCAGAGCAAAAAAAATGCCAGAGTATGGGATTTATGCAAAACTTGCATTTTAAATCACGGCTTTTAGTTTGGGGAGCTAGGGACAACAAGGTCATGGATCCCGAAAGTGTTCGTAGTGAAGAGAAAAAAACAGATTTTATATTTGGTGTTGGAGTATCAGTTTTAGCCAAAAAAATATATATTTCTACAAGGACACTAGATTCAAGATTTATTTAACATAGATGCTTTTTTATCACCTTGATTTTTTAATCTAATGGATTATGAACTGCCTTATGTTCTCGAGTAGTAGTTTTTCCATGTGATAAATATTATCAACACGTCGCAATGAAATCTCAGCTACTCCATCATTGTCAGTTTGATATTGTAGTAACCATGAAGGATATTGCATTTCAGTGAAAGTCTTGATATATATCATTGTAAAGTTCAGAATATTGTTTTATTATGCTTTCATTATAACCTTAGAAGAAGGCTGCGGAAATGAAAATCCAAGATTTAATGTTTCTTTGCCTCAAAGCATACTGAACAACAATTTCAGAAATATTGCCGTTCTGGTTAATAATCAGTATTTTCCACTGGCTTTGTGATCTGTTTATTGATTGACGTGTTTTCTTGTCTGGATAACAAATAACCAATTAGCAAGTCCGTTTAGTTCTTATTTCTTCCAATTTCCCATGCTCTATCTTAACGCAAAGTATTCGTTTCACTTGCAGATATTGACAGTGCAAATTAAAGTTTGGTCATTTTCCCCACTTGTTTTAGGCCAGGTGGATGCTGGTCCTAAGTACAGGGACAAGCTCTAGAGAGGTTGAATAAAATGAGGCAAGAAAAGAAAAAGAGGGCAACTAAATATAAGCAGACACTCTACAAGGATGCACAGTGATAGATGCAATTCTCCATGCATGCATCCACCCACAGGGACATACCCCCAGGCCAATCACAACAGCACCCATGCCATAATGAAAAGTTCATCTGGTCCAAGGAGCTGCATGTCCTTCTCCAAATCAATTTATAGAGAATTCACCAAAAAGTGAACCTTAATATATTTAACCCTAAAACTAATACACACTAAAACTAATACGCACTCCTTTAAATCACATGCTCTGTGGTTACTCAGTACCTGAAAGACTGCTCTAGAAAGAATGAATAATGCCTAATATACTACCCAAATTAAACCCCCCAAAAATTGCGCTAGCATCTGAGAGTCATCTAAATAATAATATTAGATATTATTAGATATAGATATATTAGATAGAATAATAGATGATATTAGATCACTGTATTGTGCTTTAAATCTTCAAAGTACTTTGAAAAGATTAGTCTTCATTTAACAATTCATTCCACAAAGATTTTATCAAGTACCTGCTGGTATACAACACAGTGTTGGGGTAGAAATGAAATTTAGATGAGAGTTTTGCATTTCTGGAATTTACAGCCTAATAAATAATCACCTCCATTCATGAAATCACCATTATCCTTACTGTATATATGGGAGACTTAAAGAAATATTCTCTAGAATTAGAACCCAGTACCTCTAGGCTGTTAACCTTATAATGCCATTATTCTGGGACTTACTTTGTGAGCTTATTCCTTTTCCTTATTTAAGCACAGAGGGTAGTTATTTACACTTTCTCCCCCAAGTAGAGTCCATTGACAAACATTTATTTATTCTTTTGTAAGAAATTATGGTAGGAGTTGGAAATATAAAGATAGATGTCTTGTTTTAAAAAAGTATTCTAGAGATAAGTGATGCAAGCCCTGCTCACTAAGAATTTACAGTCGAATGGAAAGAAAGGCAATAATAATAACATTATGGTTATTACAAACAAATTACTGTAATGCAAAGAAGAGTGAGATAAGTACAAGGGAAGGGGTACCAGCCAAATGCTCTGAAAACTCTGGAGGAGAGCTCACTTTCATCTGAAAAAGGAGAGCTTTTAAGGACAAGCTGGCACCTGAATTGGTATAAAAGTGAAAATGGAAAGAGGTCATTCTAGGCATGGGAGATAAATAAATAAAGGTCTAGAGATAGAAGGCAGAACAAAAATAAAGGATGGAAAGTATAGGATTAGAACTATATATATATATATGAACTATAGTATAAGAAATGGTTTAAACCATATTAGAAAGCCTTGAAAGTGAGAATTAATTTCTGTTTAAATCTTTGCTCCTACCTTCCTAAGCCCAATGTCCCTTATTGATTTTTTTAATATTAAGAATTAAGTAATTAATTAGATGTTTCAGTGATTAATAATTTAGATCAATATTTAATATTTTAAAAATGAATTAATGAATTTTTTGATGTTTGATATAATGATATTTAATAATGCCTTACAGAATGTGAACCCATTGAAGCGATAGCCAAGTTTGACTATGTTGGGAGGTCTGCCCGAGAGCTGTCCTTCAAGAAGGGAGCCTCACTGCTCTTGTATCACCGAGCATCTGAGGACTGGTGGGAAGGAAGACACAATGGAATTGATGGCCTCGTACCTCATCAATACATCGTGGTACAGGATATGTAAGTATCACCCAGTTTCGCCAATAACCTCTAAGGGCCCCACGGGGTCTGAACAATGGGGAACATATTCAGAATGAGGATGTTCTTTCTCAAAATAGAAAATCGACCCATAGAACAGAATGATCCCGCAAGGATCTCATGAAAGAGTTCCAAAGGCATCGTTATAGTAGCACTTCCCTCTCCTTTAAAAATTTCTCCCCCTTTTCCCCTTTTCCTGTCCACTGTTAGGTTTGGGAGTAGATCAAGGATGATTGGGAAATTATTTTGATTTTTTTCCAAGCCCTCACATTCTGTCTTAGTATTGATTCTAAGGACAAGAGCAGCAAGAGCCAGGCAATTGGGGTTAAGAGACTTGCCCAGGATGTAGACACTAAACGATAACTCTAGTCCAACTATCAATAATATGGAATTAGGTCTTGATCAGTGATACATGTAAAACCCAGTGGAATTGTGTTTTGGATAAGGGAGGATTGGGAGATTTGGGGAAGAGGGAAAGAACATGAAACATGTAACTATGGGAAAATATTCAAAATTTTAAAATTTAAAAATTTTTTTTTAAAAAAAGAGAGAGACTTGCCCAGAGTCACACAGCTAAGAAGTGGCTGAGGCTAGATTTGAACCCAGGTCCTTACAACTCCAGACCTGTCTCTTAATCCACTGAGTACCCCAAAGGAAATTGTTGAGAAGAGAATTTCTCTTAGAGGTTTCATGTTCCCAAGAATAAAACCTACATGATAAGGATCGCTTACGAGATAAGGTAGCCTCGATCATTCCACAAGCAGAAGTGTAGAATAAACTGCATAGAATTCAGTGGAAGAAACAGGTTTTATCTTGTGCCCATTTATTGCTTCAAGGACCAGGTCTCAGAGGGAAAAGAGAAAGCTCTATGGCACTAAAGACATTCACAAGTCTATTTTCTAATCATCAGCAGGCATTCATTAAGTGCCTACTGTTTGCCAATAAGAGCAAAATCTGGCATTTAGTCAAATCAAGTCAGCGACAATTTATTTAACACTCATTATGCTCCGAGCATCTTGCTAAGCAGCAAAGATACGATAAAAAGAAAGATGGTCCCTGCCTTCAAGAGGCTTACATTCTAATGGAGGAGACCAAATTGTAAACACCTGGGTACATATAAGATTGTAAGAGGGAAAATTTAGGTATTTATAGATATATATTAAATATGTGGCCGCCAGGAATCAACAATTCAGGTTGATTCCGTAATTAAATCAGACCCAAGTCAGCATCGGGTTGAAGAGTTTATTTACAGTCTGGTAGGTAAAAAGTAGGAGTAAAGAGAAAAGGAGAGGCTAGTCCAGGCCAAAGGCCTGGACAGAGAGAGAAGAAGGTTATAAAGCTTAATAAATGAAGCTGTAAGCCGCAAGGCCCAACAGCCAGATAGGCAGAGTTTAGAATAGGCCCAGCTAGGCCAAGGAAGTCAGCCTAACTTATCCACGTGACAATATAGAGTGTAAGCGTTCTGTGGTCTCAGGAGATGCTTCTTCTTCCAGTTGGAGACTGCAACTACCCCCACAGGAAGTTCACTCACTTACTTAAAGAGATCGTGTCTTTCATCACTTCCTGTGGTCCACCTCTAATTCAAATGGACAAATGGCAGTCTCTACATTGATTTGGACTGCCCAAAGGGCAGTCCCTTATTCTTGATTTGTTACTTATTGTCACGTGTGGGTAACTCGTCTCCCCTCCCCACTAAGGGAGGTTAGGGTGACATGATTAGCACGCCTGGGTTGAATAGAATTTTGACTATTAATGGGCTCGAGCTAATTTTATTTACACAATCCCCCCTGATGATCATTTTGGGTGCCTAGTCACCCCAAGTGATCATGTTACACAACATCTTATACTCACAAAGGTCTTCTAACTACAATAGTTAGAGATAAGGGGGAAATGGAAAAGAGAGAAAGCAAAACCAATGTTTTGCTAAGCGCATTTGACAAGAAACCAATTGGGGGCAGTCCCCAATCGGCATATCGTGTACAATTAAAGTAGCTGTTCAAAACCCATCAGTCCATTCATTAGTACCCAAAGTTCATTCTGGATCACTTGATGCAACAAACCCCATCAGTTCAATCAATTGCAACCCAAAGTTCATTCTGGATCTCTTGATTAAACGTAGGTTCTTCAGGCATCTCTCTGCAAACAGTTCATTCTCTGGATTAAGGAATCAGCAAGTTTTCTTTCCCTGAGAAATTTTCTCAAACAAAACCAAAAATTAAATCTTGGATATAATAAAAATACAGTTAATCTTGGATTTTATAAAAATACAATCCCCCCTGATGTGGGTATTTAGAAAGAAATACCCAGATCAGCTCAATATATACAGTTGAGTCATGGGGTTGTATGAGTCAATTCAAAAGAAAAAAAAAACCATTGCCATAATTATAAATATTAAAAATAATAAAGGCTGGTATAATAATATAAATTAGTAATTTAATTAAAGCCATGCTGATAGATAATTAGACCATGCGCTTGTAAGCATTCAAAACTACCGCCCTCGCCATTACTGTCTCCTGTTTCCTGTCTCGAGTCTGCTGGCCAAGAGACCACTCCCTCCTAACCCAGGAGATTATAAACTCCTCTCTGCGTGGAGACATAGGCCTAAAGAACCGGAAACGGAAACCCGTTGGACCACGGGAAATGTAGTTTGATACATTTTAAATGGCATTTCCTAAATTTCACTTTTACAAGATGTATACACAGAACTGATAAGAAGCACTCAGCATCTAGCCCTTAAAAACTTACTCACTACAAAATTTCATTTGATCTTCCCAATAACTCTCAAAAAGTAAATACTACAGGTATTATTTTCCCCATTCTGCAGATGAGGAGGGGCCAAGCAGATGGTGCAATACATGCATCAGAATACCAAGCCTGGAGTCAGGAAGACTCATCTCCCTGAGTTCAAATCCAGCCCAGCTTCTTGACTAGTGGGATGTTCTGGGGCAAGTCACTTAACCCTGTGTGCCTCCAATTTCTCATTTATAAAATGAGCTGGAGAAGGAAATGGTAAACCTCTCCAGTATCTCTGCCAGGAAAACCCCAAATGGGATCATGATGTGACTGACAAACATCTAAACCATAATAGAAATGAGGAAACTGAGGCTCAGGCGACTTACCCATAATCCCAAATGGGATCATGATGAGTTAGACATGACTGACAAACAACTAAACAATAATATCAATGAGGAAACTGAGGCCCAGGTGACTTGCCCATAATCATACAGTTGGTAAATGTAAGAGGCAAGACTAAAATCCATGTAGCTCCTAACTTCAGCACTTATTCCAATGTCCATGCTGCTACCATCTCCTTTGTAGCATCTCTGAAAACAAAGACACAACCTAGAAAACCCCCAGCTCCCCTCAACTCTTAATGGAGATAGCCCTGAACCCCAGAGCTTTGGGAATTGTAGACCTCTAACCCACTCCCCAACTAGTAATCCAGCCATCACTCAAGGAAGCAGTCACTGTAGTGAAAGACTCTGGCTTCCTTGTCACCGCCATCTTTGTATTCCTTGCCAACCACAACTGATGGGTTCTAGGCATGGTAGTGCTCTTCAGACAATTGGTCTTGCTTCCATCTCTGACACCATCATCTCAGTAGAGCTAAAACCCAACAACTGTTTCTGTGGATGCTGCATACCATGATTCCTCAGGACCCACAGTGACTAGAGAACCAGAAAAGAAAATCTCTTCAGACATAATATACAACTTCATTATTAGAATTTCACTGAAGAAGACTCATGACCATCTGCTTTGCTGCTGTACCCTAGGGACCTTGGGTCCCTACCCTCTCACTGGCAGCTGAAACCTTCTCTACGTATTGTCTCATTAATTAGGACAGGAACCCTTGAGAAGAGACTCTTTTCTAGTGGTGTCTCCAGAGCTTAGCACAATGGAAAGTATTCAGCTATAAATTAAAGCTTCGTCCCTTCCCTCTCATCATCTCATCACAGGTAACAAGCTTCACGCTCTGCTCTTTTTACTTGCAGGGATGATACCTTTTCTGATACACTGAGCCAAAAAGCAGACAGTGAAGCCAGCAGTGGACCTGTTACAGAAGATAAGTCTTCATCCAAGGACATGAACTCCCCAACTGACCGTCATCCCGATGTGTATTTAGCCAGGTAGGTAATCACACCCCCCTGAATCTGGCAGGATTTAGAGCTGAAAGGGAACTTGGAGAGATCATCCAATCTCCATCATACAAGCAAGAAAAGTAAAGCCCAGATAAGGAGACTTGCCCAAAAGTCAAAGAAATCAGCTTTGATTGTATCCGGCATTCTTTCTGCCCTACCGCACTAAGGCACCATCTTTGAATTTATGTTGCCCAGCACGCTGAAAGGAACTCATTCCTTTGTTCTTTTCATTTTTTATTCTTTTTTAGACAAAGAAAAAGGGCTGAACCACCCCTTCCTTCAAGACGTCCTGGCAGGACCAGTGACGGCCACTGCCCTATCCACCCACCGCATTCACTTTCCAACTCCTCAGTTGACCTTGGCTCCCCTAACCTGTCCAGCCACTGCAGCCCCCGAGCCTTGCTGCAGAACCGCAGCCTCAATAATGACAGCCCGGAGAGAAGGCGCCGCCCTGGCCACGGCAGCCTGACAAACATCAGTAGGCACGACTCTCTAAAGAAGATCGACAGCCCTCCCATTCGGAGATCGACGTCTTCGGGCCAGTACACAGGCTTCAATGACCATAAACCATTGGACCCAGAGACAATTGCTCAGGTAGGACACTGGCTTGCGTTTGTACCATTTTGTTTTCTCTTGGTAGAATTTCTTTAAATGGGGGAGAAAGTTTTAAAAAAGGTCTTTGAATGTAAAAGAAGAAGATTCCAAGTGTCTTCTGTAAGTCATCTAAAAGACCAGGAAAACAACGAAGTAGGATCCTGATGGTGGTTCTAGTGTGAACGTTAGTTACCTTGAGTGATGCCCGTCTCTCCCCAAACCAAGGAGGGAGACAGAAATGGCACAGGGGAGGAGGTAGTGAGAAAAACTCAGATTGCACTTCATCGAAATCTGTGAAATGGGAAATTCAAGTGCATCTTCACTTGTTTATAGGCATAATTGACTCTAACAAAAATAGAACTTAAACAACAAAAACAAAACAAAACTAGTCAACCAAGTTTAAACACAAGTGGCAAATGGTCAGTTTCTCAAAACTCTTCTTTTTTGTCTTTTGTATTTGCTTTTACCCATGACCCAGAGAGGTGAGCAAGAACACTCTTTTTTACTTTTTTTTTTTTTAACCTTTACCTTCTGTCTTAGTACAAATTCTAAGATAGAAGAGTGCCAAGCGGGGGGCAGCTGGGTAGCTCAGTGGATTGAGAGCCAGGCCTAGAGATGGGAGGTCCTAGGTTCAAATCTGGCCTCAGACACTTCCCAGCTGTGTGACACTGGGCAAGTCACTTGACCCCCATTGCCTACCCTTACCACTCTTCTGCCTTGGAGCCAATATACAGTATTGACTCCAAGATGGAAGGTAAGGGTTTAAAAAAAAAAAAAAGAGTGGCAAGGGTTAGGCAGTTGGGATTAAGAGACTTGTCCAGGATCTTAGACACTAGGAAGTGTCTAAGACCAAATTTGAATCCAGGACCTCCTAACTTCAGGCCTGGTGCTCTATCCACTATGCTACCAAGCTGCCCCTCCTTTTTTTAACTTAAAAAAATTGCTTTTTCACATGTAATAATTTATATTATTAATCTCTGCTGGTTGAGAAAAATACACGAGAAGAAACTACATCAATTCAGGAATACCTTTCATCACAATAGCACCTCCATAGCTTGAAAAGAAAAGAAATCATGTAGATAGAAGCATTCTACATTGCAAGCACTAAGAGAAGATCAAGATGGCAATGCTTAGGGGGCAGATGGAGTCACAGACCCCTTGCAATAATAGGCTCTGCAAGTACTTGGGGTTCTGATGCCCACCGGTAGGAACCACCAACACAGACCATTGGAAAATATTTTTGTACACAGTCCAAAGAAAGATGAGCCGTGCAATGCTAAACATAGTATATTATTGCTATAGCCATCCATGTCATTAATCACAAACATGAAGATTAAGTAAGTAGGAAAGAAAAATGGGGAAGCACAAAAGTAAAATTATTTTTTAATTTAAAACTCTCACAAGAGGGTAGTTAGGAGGTTTGGTGGATTGAGGGCCAAGCCTTAGAGAGAGGACGTCCTGAGTTCAAATCTGGTCTCAGACACTTCTTAGCTGGGTGACCCTGAACAAGTCATTTAACCCCATTACCTAGCCCTTACCACACCTTCTGTTTTGGAACCAATACTTAGTATTGATTCTAAGACAGAAGGTCTTAGCATTTTTTTTTTGGAAGGAAGGAATGTAGGGAGGGGAAGGAAGAAAAGAAGGAGAGAGAGAAAGAGAGAAAGGAAGAGAGAAGGAAAGAAAGAAGGGGAGAAAGAAAGAGAAAGAAAGAAAGAAAGAAAGAAAG
>NC_058134.1:273527209-273599681 GCF_016433145.1 Gracilinanus agilis | reverse complement strand
TTATATAAATATATATGCATAATATATAATTTTATATTATATATAATATATTATGTAACATAATATACATTATATGTAATATATTACATTTTATATTATATATATTTTATATATAAATTAAATATATAATTATATTTATATATGTAATGAATATAATTCTATATAGAAAATAATAATTTATAATTATATAATTAATTTATATGGTACATTACAATTCATTATATATGATGCATATTATGTAATATATTACATATAATATATTATATAATAAATAATAAAATAATCTATAATATAATATACACATATAATATATATGTATATGTGTATAAATAACATGTGTTAAGGGAAGCGTGTCATCAAACACTGTACTTGGAGTTTAAAGGGGAATACATTTACACATAAAAATTATATATATGAATATAGTATGAATAACTTCTCAAGTAGTGCCTGGGTCTTTTAGAAATTGGGTCCTTCCCACATTCATTCCTTCTCAAGGCTTCCATCTTCTCTTCCCCTTTCTCACTGGCTTCAGGATATCGAGGAGACGATGAACACTGCCTTGAACGAACTCCGGGAGCTGGAAAGGCAGAGTTCGGCCAAGCACGCCCCGGACGTGGTGCTGGATACATTGGAACAAATGAAAAACTCGCCCACGCCCGCCTCATCCACGGAATCCCTCAGCCCTCTCCACAACGTGGTGCTCCGGAGCACCGAGCCTCAGATCCGGCGTAGCACGAGCTCTTCCAGTGACACAATGAGTACTTTCAAACCCATGGTGGCACCCAGGATGGGCGTGCAGCTGAAGCCCCCAGCTCTTAGGCCAAAACCCATCGTTCTTCCAAAAACAAATCCGACTATAGGACCCGCACCTCCTTCCCAAGGTCCAGCAGACAAATCATGCACGATGTAAAATAAAAACAAACAAACAAACAAACCACAGATGATCCAGAAGGTAGAAAAAAAAAAAAAGTGGTTGAAGAAAGGAACAAAATTGTGGGGGGAATAAGTCAAGGCTTCTTGTCTTCATGAGTTTTGTGCTTGTAACTGGAGATACTCTGGCTTTTCTGTCTTTTTGAATGTAACATCTGAGACTTGCTACATTAACACAGGCATTTGTATTTTGTATTTTTTTTTCTTTTTAAAAAAGCTGGACATTTCTACCTGTTTTAAAGACAATAGAAACACCATAGATTTACTTGAAAATTCAATGCTGCACCACTTGTAAAAAAAAAGAGATTGGAGCACCGTATGGTACAGTATGTCACAGATTTAGCCTCGCTGATGTTAGGAGGAGATTTCCTGAGCTAAGGGATGGGAAATGAAGGACCAGAGTTTGTGGGGATCTTAGCCCCCACCGGCGTACTGTATGGAGCTGGGATGGTGGGTCAAAACTGATCGATGTAGTGGTTAGAGACTATTTGGTGGTCGTGTCGGACCTCAGACCCAGAAGGCGTACACTCCACAGCTAGGCTTGTCACTGATGCAGATTAGTACCCCTGCATCAGCCTGGGCTTGGGTGAGATGGGTGGTTTCATTATTCCCCTCCCATAAGAATGGCTTATCCAAAGTCTGGGAAGTATGTCATGACCGAAAGAGCCTCAAATCAGATTCAGAAGGTCCCATCTGAAGCGCCACTCTGCTGCTTACTTCCTGTGTGACATTGGGCAAGTTAACTACTAGCTCTGAGCCTCGGTTTCCTCATCTGCAAAATGAGATTGGAATGGATGACCTCCAAGACCCTGTCCAGCTCTAAATCTAGGATTCTATAAGCCTAAAACTTAACATCCATGGGAAACCTACATAATTATACTTGGTCTTCACTGGGGAGAAGGAAGAGGATGAAGACCACTTTTCTAGAGCTATCCATATTATTGCTTTCACGAATTTAAATAGAATCCTTGGGCTTTGTAAGGTCACCTAATTTATCCCTCTCCCCTTAGGTAAGACTGCCCTATATCGATGAAAATCCTGTTATTAAAGGCCTCCAGATAGTCACACTAACACCTCTCTCACTAATCTATTTTTTAAGTAATTGTCGTAAAGCTCTCCTTTTTATATATAACCCAAATCCTTGTGCTGACTTTAATGGAATGGCCAACAAGCTCTTTGAACCTCGTATCCCTTTTGGACTTTGCTTCCTCAAGCAAAATAATCTTCATGTCTTTACAGTTTCCCCAAAGATATGATTTTCTAAATCTTAAATTATTTTTTTGAGATTTTTTTCTAAATTTTTTTTTCTAGATTTTCTAAATTTCTAAAATTTCTCCAAATTCTTTAAATTAGTCATTGCTACAACCCAGAACTGACCTTAGTGCTCAAGGAAAACTCTGACCTGTTCTTAATCAAGTGTTCTCATCTCCTGGCTCCTAGAAGCTCTACCCTAAAAGCTCATGGAAGAGAGAGGTGGAAGGAATCTTAAAAACCACTGAATCCAAATCCCATATTTCACACATGAAGAAACTGAGGCTCAGAGACATTATGTGACTTGTCTAATGGCACATAGACAGTAAGCAATAGGAGGGGGGAAAAAAAGAATTCCAACCTAGGTCTTCTGACTTGAAATCCAGTGTTCTTCCCACCATACCCTTGCTGCCACATGCCTGAACCATATCTTCGTGTTCAATTAAGCACCATTTTGATTTTCTAGATGAGAAAACTGAGGCTCATAGAGATTGGAACCCCCTACACAATCTCCTTCACTCTTCTACACTTTTTAAAGGTCCTTCAGTGACTTTAGTTACCATGAGAGATAGGACTGTTTTGAATAACCTGTAGCCTATTTCAAGAATATCCCTTTAGACTTCCTCCAGTGTTCCTTCCAGCTCTTGATCCTGTCTCTCCATCCAGGGGCAAGCTTGTTTTTTCACTATAAAACTTAATTACAAATTAGCTTGTTACCCACTAGGACCATCCATATCTTTTTTCTTCCATGCTTAGACATAACCAGGTTTGCTTGTTTTGTCTTTGCACAGATTTTTTCCCCCTTTCCCATTACTCTGAAGTGGCCTTATAGGACAGCCCTTCCTTCCTTCCTTCCTTCCTTGCCTCCCCACCGCTGATTGCTTCTTCAGTTTACAAAGGCCACTTTAAATCCTGGGTTATATTTTTCAAGATAGTAACTTCATTCTCTTCATCTATAAAATAAGGAGGTTGGTCTTTAGTGCCCATTTTGACTTCTTTGCTTCCTAGGATTCTAGTCACTTCCCATCCTTCCAGCCCCAAACTGGTGTCATGGGCAAAATTAAGCGACCAGTTTGAGGTTCTCTGCGCCATCATGAGTGACTGATAAAAATATTCTTCAAATTAAACAAGTGAAAGACCCAGAAGCAGTCTCTGTAGGTTAGCGCTTCTACCCTGAAGATTAACACCAATCCTTTAATAATTGCCCTGGAGTTATTACAAGTAGACTTTATTAGACTAGCTCCAGGAAGAGAAGGACCATATTCTAAATACTTTTAGTCCCTAGCATAGGGCTTTGAATATAGTAGGTGCTTAATAAATATTTCTTTTAACTATCCAACTGGTTGTGTGCCTGCCCATCTTGTGTCTAAAATAAAGGATGTCATTTTTCAGCCCTCAGCATTCAAGAAAGACTTGGAGCCTTTACCAAAATCCAAAGTGATCTCATTGATTTCTCTCCCTTCGTTTGCTAGACTAATGGTTCTGCCTCTGAGATTAAATGAATGAGAATGAATTATGGCCCCCGTGCCTACTTACTAGCCGGTACTTTCTCACCAAATGAATTTCTGACGGATTTTTTCTAGGTATAGACATGATGTCCTAATGACCTGGTAATAACCTGGTCCATTCTGTTCATTTTACAGATGGTAAAACTGATGATCGCAGAGATTGTGACCCCTCTGTATCATCTGCCTCATTCCTCCACAAATTTTGTTGGGTTTAGATCCTCTGGGAAATATCACCCTGACAACAGGGAATAACATTTTGCCTATCTAAACGTTTTTAATTAGGAGACTTCTAAAGCCCCTTCCAACTCTGGACCTTTGGCCAGGGAATTCTAGGATACAGTTTCCCTTAATATAAAAACCTCCCAAGTTCCCCGCCCCCAACTTGGTTTCCAATCTCCCTACCTCCTTGCTCCCAGATCCTATTATTCATTGGATGGAACATACTTTGGCAAAATGAATTTCAATGTTTTAGGGACAAGAGAAGGATGATCAAAAATGTTCTCCTTTGATAAGGTGAGCCAGGGAGATAGTCACAAAAGTCATCAAAAAAAACAGAGATGTTTAAATTTTTTCTCTTCTGTGTGTGTGTGTGTGGCAAGTTGCATAATCCCATTCCCCAGCTTTAGCTTTCCAGGTCTTACTTTGCTCTTTCTTTGAACTGCTCCCCAGCAATCCTGCCCAAGGTTCTACCTTATATGGCATCAGCCTCTGTGATTTCAGACAGAGTGAGACTCCTGGGGCTGCTGGAGAGAGCTAAAAGCACACTACCAGAGGATTTCCCAGGGTCTCAGAGGTCAGCAGTTTCTTAGGCAGAATATCTTCTGATCTTCCCTTCATTGTTCCTCCCTCTTCCCTAAGCCTCCTGCTGTATTCCCAAAGACTCGTTATTTGTGCTAGCACAAGAGAGGGACCTGTATTCATAATCAGAAGCACAGAAAGGGAAGGATGAGTATAAAGCCAACCTTACCTTGCTTCAAGAATCTTCCACTTCCAGATCTGAAATCAGGTGGCCATTATACAAAGTGGCCAAAATCGACTTCTCTTTTGACGTGGGACAAAGATGCCCTAACCTTGGTGACTGCGCAAAGACCCAAGGAGCTGTGGCTGAGTTTCTTTGTGAGGTCTAAAGTCATGCAATAAAGGAGGTCGTTGAAAATGTCAACGAAAGAGTGATTCCCCTTGGCATCCCTTAACCTTTGCAACGTACACAAAGGATTGGACTGTGTCATTGAGAATACTAAGATCATTTCTGATCCCAAGCTCATAAAATCTCACTAATAGCATCACTGGGGAGTGGGCAATGGATGAACCATTTTATTTGCTGGAACCAATTAACTTAATTCATAGAATTGAAGTTTCTACTCCATAGAACCCTTTGACATTAGTTATTCCACGAAAGTCACTTTTTTTGTAGGGAAGCAAGTGGAAGGGATTGAAGGTGCCTGGGAGAAAGGTACACTGCTATATCTTTTTTTTTTTTTTTAAAGACACTTGTAACATGGTCAATGGCCCTTTGTTAGACTGGAGGTGGAGAGAGAAGAAGAGGAAAGGAAGGGAACATGTCAACTCCAATGAATAGCAGTTTTGCACATTTTAACGAGATGTTAAAACTTTTTTAAAAAGTATTTTCCAGGCCTGCCTCATCCATAGGATAATTTATATCAGGTTCTTACATGTGACTCCATTGTCCTATCTGTATACAGTGCCACTGCCCTATAGACTCTGGCTGAGAAACATCTATCAATTGAATCGTCTCTCTAGAAGTAAAAGTGGTTTCAGTTATGAGTTGCCTGTCCTAATAGTAGTGTCTCACTGGAATTTTTTTCTGTGTCCAAATTAATTGGGGAAAGGGAGAAATGAGTATCTCATGCTTAGAGTTTCCTTCACATGGGAGACCAGAAAAATGGGTCTCTTCAGGATTTGAGAATGAAATCCCTGGGATATCCTAACTAAATAAGGATTTACCAGGCAACAGGGACTCCAGAATCCAGAGTGTCATCCCCAAGACATGACCGAGAATCTATGCAGTGGGTTTAGGAACAAGCCTTCGGATTTTGGATGCTATTTAGACTTGCAGTGGTATGTAGCCCTTTGTCCTTAGTCTCTGAAAACTGTAAATAGCAAGAGTGGTCTTGAAAAGATTGCATATGAGGGTCTGCTTTGGGACGGAGTCGCATCCTTGGGGCATCAGGCGGTGAAGAAGGGAAGACTACCACTCTATCACCAGGGCCACCATCTGTCTAGCTTGTTTGAATCAGGCATCTCTGGCCTGCACCCCAGAGCTGATAACCCTGACCTCTAGCAGGATTCTGAGGTCAACCCCAGTGTCTGGGTGCCTTCGGGACTTCCTGTCCAGGACCAAGAATTACTTTTATAATCGTCACCACTTTAGTAAGATCAGTGGAACAAACTGGAATTTCAGCTTTCATTTACACGCAGTTCTAGCCTAGTATTCTTTCTCGAAAAAAAAAAAAAAAAAAAGAAAAATAGCCTATGTGGTATAATTGAGATGGATCCTGTATCTTTAAATTACCTAGGGGATTTTGTATGTCTAAATAATTGTACTGCATTCCATAATGCTTATCTTAGAAACTGTCTAGTAAAAGAAAATATTAGGAACCATGCATTTTGTGGATGCCCCCAATCCCCGTAGAGCATTCACACAAGTTCAATGTGTAGTTTGATGGTTATTATAGCTATTTAATGTGTAGTCAGTGGATATGTAACAGGAAAGACTGAGACAACTACAGATGTACTTAAGTAAAGGTAACTGCTGCACACCTAATTCAATCAGTATTGTCCTTCACTACCGTCTGATCAATGGCAGTCCTGGTGGCTCCCTGTTTGTGACTGTTACCTACCTAATTGTGTCAGTGTACATCTGTAGTATGTACATGTGAAAGTGCCTTTAAATTTTTTAGAGGAGCTTTGGCCTTGCTCTGTACTGTTGCATTCCCCTCCGTCCCCTGCCCCAACCTCCCAGAGCGCCTCTCCGCCATTTCTTTTCTACTCGCCCCCTCTGCCAATCCTTGCCCTTCCTCCTACCTGCTGCTTTGCCCCTTGTGTTCCTGTATATGCTGATATTGTCTTGCCTTCTTCCTGGCCCTCCCTCCCATCGCTTCATCGTTCCCATTGGGTCCCTTCGGTGTCCAAGATGGCAGCATGGCCATCGTGTTCCTCTGTGCTCTTGTGCTGCCCGTTTCCATTACATTCCTTCCATCCTTTGAGATGAACAGAAAGGGTGATGATTTTACAGTTCTGGAAGAAGCAATGTTCTGTTAATCTGTCGTGATGATGCACTTTTATGTATAATACTGTACATTTCGGCATGGACCATTACAGGCTTCAGTACGCATTCAGATTTGTTCCTCATAGTGTATCTTTATAATTAAAAAAAAAAAAAAAAGATAGTCGGTCCGCTCTTGTCTGGTTCCAGTTTGGTGTGATTCTTGCAGTGGTATTGGGGGGGGGGGGGAGGTTTGGAGGGGGAGGAGAGATTTGGGTCATTTTCCTCCTGTTGTGTTAAGGGATTGGAAAATATAAGCTTAAAAAAATGCTGGCTGTCAGTTATACTTCTGTTCCCTGGACTCTGTAAAACTGAATATCCTGCAACACACCTATTCTTCCTCAGAAGTGGGAAGATGCAAAGAGTCAAATTCAGGCTCAGCATCGGGGAAAACTTCCTCACAATTAGAACAGTTCAAAGGTGGAATGGACTGCTTCAAGAGCTGGTGGATTGGGGGCAACTAAGTGGCTCAGTAGACTGAGAGCCCAACCTAGACACGGCAGGTCCTGGATTCAAATCCAACCTCAGACACTTCCAAACTATGTGAACCTGAACAAATCACTTAACCCCCATTGTCTAGCCTTTCCTGTTCTTTTGCATTGGAACCATTACAAAGTAGAGATTCTAAGATGGAAGATAAGGATTAAGAAAAAAGAGTCAGTGGGTTCTTGTTTCTTGGAGGGCTTCAAGCAGAAACTAAATGACTGCCTGTCAGAATGGTATAGTGGGGATTCCAGAGTATTGGGGGGATTTAGATTAGATGTGGGTGAGTGCCCAGCCCAGCACAGTGCTTGGCACATAGTAAGTACTTAATAAATATCAGTTAATTGATTAGACGACCACTGAGGCCCTGTCTAACTCAAATCTGCAAGTCATCATAAGCCTTTATTTGGTTGAGATAAAGATTGATTGCCTTGGTCTAGACCAGTGATTCCCAAAGTGGGCACCACCGCCCCCTGGTGAATGCTGCAGCAATCCAGGGAGGCAGTGATGGCCACAGATGCATTTGGGAGTGGTGAATAACTATAAGGGGGAGTATGTGACAGGGAGTGCTAAGTAATATTTTTTCTGGAAAGGGGAAGGTAGGCCAAAAAAATTTGGGAACCACTAGTCTAGATTGCTCCCAATCTGGAAATTCTGCCCATAAATTTATATCAGCAATTCCACAATAACTTTTTTTTAACCTTCACCTTCTTTCTTCAAGGCAGAAGAGAGGTAAGGGCTAGGCAATTGGGGTTAATTAACCTGCCCCGGGTCACACAGCTAGGAACTGTCTGAGGCCAGATTTGAACCCCGGACCTCCAGCCTCCAAGCTTGGCTTTCTATCCATTGAGTCACCTAGCTGTCCCCACTACCAATAACTTTTAGTAAATGAAGGATAGTGTTGGAGTAGGCATTTGAATTAATGAGATCTAGTGGTCTCTTTTGCATTTTCTCTATCATAGGCCAGATATCAGCAAAAAGTTATTTCCCTCCCCCCTAAGGAAGATTATTTAACATACTACCCCTTTCTAGCTGATCACATCAGTTTTATTTTATATAAATTGGTATATAATCCAAAAGAAGATACTGGCCAGATTTCAAATTCACCACATATTGATTTTTTTTTCTATCCTCCACAATGCATACCAAGTGAACCCAACTCAAGCCCTAGAGCCAAGGAAATTTCCAAACAATGCTGCTCAGCATCAACTTTCAGTGAAGGGGTATTAATTTGGCCAGTGGATGCCATGAACAATACGAGAATTGTCTCTTTTCTCAGAGAAGAACCTAAAAGATGTATGCAGCTGCCATTGTCAAAGAGCCTTGCTTAATGCTCTTCTTGCTTGGCCACAATCAGTGGTTTAAATCGACTAACATTTATTAAATTCTTGTGTGTCAGGTATTAGAGATTCGAAGATAACCAAACAGTTCCTTCTCTCAATGAGCTTCTATTCCACTGGGGAAATAACATGCGTGTGTGTGCGTGTTGTATGTTAAATACAAAGCATAGCCAGGGTGGCATCAACCTCACTGTCTCCTATGAGCAGAGTGTCTACAAAGAATGGTGCCCAATATGGTGCCCACATTCCCTTTTTCTCTGGTCTGGCTCACTGTTAGGGGCAGGTCTGCTTCAGGGCTGGACCCTGTTAATTTAGGTTCGGCACTGGGACAAAATCAGAAACTTGTGGGTCAGTCCACAGTTAACAAAAAATGGTTTACTTTGTCCTCATCACAAATACAGTAGCACTTAGCTCTAGTCCATATAGTCCCTCTCACCCCCTTATAGAAATGCATCTGGACAACAGCAGCACAAAGAACTGAGCCTCCTGGTCTCAGAAAGTCTGCCTGACAAATCCAAAGGCTTCTGACTCTACAGGAATGGGCCAAAGGGTCATTTCAATCTGGCCCAAGTCTACTGGAAAGCATCAGCATGGAAGATACAACCTGTGGCTTGGTCCCCTGTGCCAGTCAACTCCTAGGAATAACTTTTTTACCTTTTAGGGGCTACTCTCTAACCACTACCCCCATGCAACTGTCAATACCAATGTGTTTGGAATGGCATGGCAAGTCATCAGAGACAGCAGGTCAATCCCAGAGTTTGGGTGGTTGTACTCTTATCTGTCAACTGCTTGTCTGTGTATTCCTCAAGGATTGTTGTAGCCCCTTCCTGTCTGATCTTCCTTGAAAGATGCCCCAAAAAGGTGCAAAAAAGGAAGTGGGTAATAAAAATGAGGAGATTATAGAATTTTAGGACCAACTCATCTAGACACATGGACAGTCACGTGGATTCATCATCAGTTCTACAAAGGATTTGAGTTGTTTTTCTAATAATAGTGATAGGTGATAGATTCTTTCCCAGACCCCCTCTACTAACTATAACTTTAATAAATTTGTGATAAACCTAATTAGCATCATTTGGTGACTTCCTCTTGTTCAAGAGCAAGTTGGGGAAGTGAGGGAAGGTAAACAATAGGGAAGTGGGGATTAGCCGAGTAGAATAAAGTCAAGAAGTCAAGAGTTGAAGAATGAAGAAGAATATATGGTATACTAGACAGGTACCAGCCTGGAGTCAAGGAGACTCATCTTCTTAAGTTCAAAACCAGCCTCAGATACTCACTGTATGATTCTAGGTAAGTCACTTCAACCTGCTTGTCTCAGTTTCCTCATCTGAAAAATAAACTGGAGAAAGAAATGGCAAACCACTTCAGTTTTCTGTAATTAGAATCTTTTACCTTAAAAACTATAATTCCCAGTACCCTACTCTCCTTCTCACCTTACATGCTAATGTAGGGAGGTTATAAATTTTGTGTAGCCCTGCCTCTCACGCTCTTCTTCCTGTAATCCCAGTGGCTGCCAGTAGGTTTTTTTTAAATAGGCAGGAGAATTTAATCACATGGTCTTATTTTGTTAGATAATTACCTTTTTGTTCCTTTACTTCTAGTGATCATTAATAAACTTTATAAAATATAGTACTTGGAGTATTGGACATTAATTTAAATCCTACTGTATCCTTGTCAAGAAAACCCCAAATGGCATCATGAAGAATCAGACACAACTGAAAATGACTGAATTTATTGTTGATAAAAACTGATCTAAAGATCAAGACTATGAATGATGAGAAATAAAACCAAATGGTGTAAGATAACAGGGAAGGATTGATAACCCCCCCCAAAAAAAAATGTTCAAAGGAAAGAAGATATAGAAAAGGTAGAAAAACAGAAGTTTGGAGTCAAGGTGGGGATTTCAACCTTCAAGGTATTGAAAGTTAAGGAAGTATTAGTGAGATGAAATAGAAGTCAAGAATAATTAAATCTTAAACCCTCAGTCAAAAAGTGTGGTGTATGAAATACACAAAGATGGCCCCACTGACTCATCAAATTATTCTTCCAGATGTAATGGGGTTTCATATATAAATCTATACCCTTTCATCCTTTCCACTTTGTAACTAGTTATTAAGTAGACTGATGAAACCAAAAAACTAAGTCACTAAGTGAAGATCACCCATTATTTCAGGATCATAGATTAGGAAGGTCAAAGCCTCAGCTCATGGCATGCTGCCCTCAACACTCCTCACACCAAAATAAAAGGTAATTGGGAAAGATTGAACCAAATAAACATAATATGATAATATTCATAATTATTACAATAATATATAATATAGATAATATTACATTTTTAAACTAAGTCATAATGAGGCTTCCTAGGATCCTTATATGTGGATTGTGGTCCACTTTCTATTTGAGTTTGACTCCTTTATTATATAGATCATAGTTCCAGACCTGGAAGAGACAAACTCAGAGTCCATCTAATCAACCTTTCCCTCACTTTACAGACAAGGGCACTGAGGAAGTTAAGTGACTTGCTCAAAGGGTCTGATTTGATATTGTATTCTAAACCTAGCTCCCTCTTGATATCAATAATATTATTACTAAATACTATTGAATAAGGTTGTTTTAAAGTCACTTTGATAATTCAGGGATCTGCAGTTCCACCCATGTTGTTGTATAATCCCTCCACTCACTATCATCTCCATCTGAATAGAATCTCCAGGAGGAAGCCATTGGCCGGACCCATACTTGAACTTGAATACCCTCTAAAGTATCCCTGGTCGGGGGCAGCTGGATGACTCAGTGGATTTAGAGCCAGGCCTCAAATCTGGCCTCAGACACTTCCTAGCTGTGTGACCCTGGGCAAGTCACTTAACCCCCATTGCCTAGCCCTATAACAAATAAAATTAATACAGAAGGATATATATATATATATATATATATATATATATATATATATATATATATATATATAAAGATATTAGGGTTTTAAAAAAATTGAAAAAAAAATATTGCTAAAGTATCCCTGGTCATTGGTGATTGATTAATGGGAAGATGGATGGATGGATGGATGGATGGATGGATGGATGGAGCTACCTCTTTTCCTGAAAGCCTCCAGGAAGATCATCTCCTAAGGTAGCCCTTTCCACTTTAGTAGAAAGTTCTAATTAGTTCTAATAATGAAAAAGGGTTCCTGTTGTTTGCTTCTATTAAGCCCAAATTTGCTTCTTTGCAACTTATTGATTTTTGTTCTGCCTTCTTCCACGGGACAGCCCTTTGGATTCTTGAAGACCAATGTCTTGGTCCTCCCAATGAACTGTTGGAGCTATAAAGTTGTCACCTGGTGGTCAATCCATGATCAATGAGTTTCCTTGAATTTATAACACATAAGTGTATGATGGACACTAGGGAACCTTTTTTAATTTGGTAGGATCTCCTAGAATATGTCTACTGGCATATCCTTCAGCAAGCTATGATCATCTCCATACCACAATGAAATACTGGAGATTTATGACATCCAAATGAAAACTAGTTATTAGTTTGCTTCTTTCTTACAAAAAAATATATATATACATATATACATATATATGTATACACATGTATACACACACAAAAAATATATTTTATCTGGGATATTTTTTGTTGTTGAGTCATTATGGTGTAATTAAATTGGTATATTGGGGGGGAGGGGGGACAGAGTCAGAGAGCAATGTTTTAAAGAGACTAATGTGGCACAGCCTCCATTCTCCTCTCCCAGGACTGGTGAATTAAAATCACAACTGATTGGATTATGCTTCTGTATAAATGAAGGGCAAACACAACTTATTTTGTTATACTCTGAGTTTAGTAATTGCAGTAATTAGAAATTTCCTCAGACACCCCAGTGTGAGGTGAAAATATTTAATTTCCTGAAAAGAAAGGAAATTGAAAATCCAACTCCAAGTCAAATTCCATACATGATACATGCTCTAATATTCAACAGGAAAAGCTTACAATTAGTCTCTTCCACTTAGGAAAGGAACTAAAGGAAGCCTATGGATAACTCCAGGGTTCCCTGAGAGTTTTTATAAGAGAGAATTAGGATAATGTGCATTATCAGAATGAGAAAACATTTCCTATTTACTAAAAGTTTTCCTGTATTTGGCCCAGATTTGTGTTTGGTGTGAAAACTTCCTTGATGCAAAAACAGTAATGTATTTATAATATATTATCTTAGAAAACTGCCTGACACGTGGAGAGGTTAAGAAATTGGCCCACAGTGGGGAGTAGGGGATGAGGACAACTAGGTAGCTCAGTGGATTAAGAGCCATATTGAGAAATGGGAAGACCTGGGTTCAGATTTGACCTCAGACACTTCCTAGCTGTGTGACCCTGGGCAAGTCACTTAACCCCAATTGCCTAGGCTTTACCAATGAAAAATGTTGTTCTTAAAATTTTTATGACTCAGGACAGCTAGGTGGCTCAGTGGATAGAGCACCAAGCCTAAGGACTGGAAGTCATAGGATCAAATCTTGCAGAGAGAGAGAGAGAGAGAGAGAGAGAGAGAGAGAGAGAGAGAGAGAGAGAGAGAGAGCCCATGGTCACACACCTGTTAGAGGTGGAACTTGAACCCTAGTTTTCCCCTCCCTAACATCAAGCATCAAGGAAGGCTCTCTATCCATTATGCCATTCAGTCTCTAAAAAATACTTTTTTTAATTTTAATTTTTTTTTAGCAAATGTGAAGAAGAGTTCTGAACATGAAACATGTCAGTTCTCATCATGATTTTGCCATCCTTGGTTTGGGGTATGTCACTGACCATTTCCAGGCTGTAATATCACTTTCTGTAAAATGGAGATACCAGTACCTGACTCTGTATACATAATGGGAAGTGGAGCATCACATGTGCTCCCTCTTCCTCCCTGAATTTGGGTGGGGGGAGGGGGTTGAAATCACAACTGATTGGATTATTTCTTTGTGTAAATTAGGAAAGCACAGCTTAATGGACTGAATGTGAACTGAAAATAATGCAGTTAGAACTTTTTCTTAGCTTTTGGTTCTAGTGTTGAAATCAGAAATGATCTTGGTATTCTCAATGACACAGTCCAATTCTTCTGTAGTCTTTATGTAAGTTGCAAAGGTTAAGGGATGCCAAGGGGGATTGCTCTTACCTGAAATGGAAAAAGGATGATTAAACCCACACATATAAAATTTGGAGTAGAAATACAGGGTGTTGGGGGCAGCTGGGTAGCTCAGTGAATTGAGAGCCAGGCCTAGAGATGGGAGGTCCTAGGTTCAAATCTGGCCTCAGACACTTCCCAGCTGTGTGATCCTGGGCAAGTCACTTGACCCCCATTGCCCACTCTTCCACCAAGGAGCCAATACACAGAAGTTAAGGGTAAGAAAGGAAGGAAGGAAGGAAGGAAGGAAGGAAGGAAGGAAGGAAGGAAGGAAAAGAAATACAGGGTGTTTCAAGGAATCATAGTGCAGTTCTAAACTATCATATCTTAAAACTGTAGTAAGACTTATGAGACATTCCATACATGATACTCAACATGGAAACAATTGAGATGAGAGGAATAAAGAAGGATGATATGGGAAAGGAATAGTTACAAGCAAATTAAACTTCTGTTTGAGAGGACTAAAGGGAGGGGGGAAAGAACCTAAATCTAAGGGGGTGGAGTCTTTGATTGCCTTTTTAGACAAGTGAGAGATGATGGATTGAAAGTGCACATACGTTTCCAAAGGTTTTGTGGTTCCAAAAGATACAGCATCAGCAAAGTCTCTGTGATCTCCTGTTTTGGCAACTAAGGCTATATGCAATTATTAGGAAGATGGAGACTTGGAAGGAAATAATAGGAAAAGAAGAGAGAGGGAGGGAGGGGAAATGAAAATAATAAAGAGAGTGGGAGGAGGAGAAAACATTCTGCAAGCCAAAGTTAGAAGAAAGATGGGATTCAGTTTAAGAAAGAAATAGGATGCATTCACATCCTAAGTACCAGGCATTCTGTACACATCTTGGGGGTAAGAGGTGCAGTGCCCCTGTGATCTAGAAAATCTGGGTAAAAAAAAATTCTCTCCCTTCATACCAGAAGGAAAAGCCTACATTTTTTTCTTTTTCTTCTATGTTGTATTTAAAATGCCTTGTTATAAAATTTGGTTTAAGCATTTGGTCATAGGCTATATGTAGGTCAGTGTTAATAAAAAATACTATATGAAAAAGAAACTTAAAAATATGAATATGAAAAACTTTCAAAAATGAGACAAATTTGAGGAAAATAATACTAAACATACTGTAGAGAAAATATTATAATAGAACATACATATTATGTGTGTAGAAGTTACTAAATTTTTTCAGAAATTTCTACATTTCTAGTCTGTATGTCTACTGACTTTTATGTTCTTTTTGCAGACTTACTTTTTACTTATTTTAACTTTAAAAAAGAAATTATGAATATACAAAGTTGATATTGCAGAGATTAAAATTAATATACAAGAACTAAGTATTATTTTTATACATTTTTATAAATAATAAACTAACATAAAAAAAGTTAACTAAAAAGGTACTAAACTAACCCAGCCTGCTCGTGATAGCAAAAGAAAAAGAGGGAGGAGCTACAGAATTTATAAAACTATAACGTGACCACGCAAATGTGGAGGCGCAGGAAAGATTAAAGGGAATTTTGGGAAATACTAAGAGACTTGAGGGGGATGAAGTCCAAGGTTCAAAATCTCCATTTATACAATATTATACAATACTAAATATTTTTTAATGCGTTTCTGATTTTCAAAACTTTTTCTGTGTTGACTGCTGGCCTTCACATGTCTCATCTGTAACTTCCAGAAAATTCCCATTTTATTTCTTACTCCAAATGGTGAGATATCAAAACCTCAAAGGGGAAAGCCGAGGCACCTGTACTGACCTACTCACGCTGAGACATTTATGGAATAAAATGACCCTTCTCAAAAGGTGCATGAAATGGAAAATGGATAGCACTGATGACATTAATTAGTTATGTGGCACAGTCTGGGTCTAGAATTAAGAAAACTTGGGTTCAAATCCAGTTCCAGAAAACCTACTGCCTATGTGACTTTGGGCAAGTCACCTTACCATTGCCTTATTTTTCTCTTAAGTCACTTAATCCCTATTGCTTAGCCCTTACTGCCTTTCTGTCTTAGAATTGGTACTACACCAGAAAGTAATGGTTTTTTACTTAAATGGATGGTTCTTTCTACTTTGTCCATATGATGTCATGTTCTAGTTTATAACTCTTCTGTGGAACACCCCAAAGATGAGTTACTTTAAATGATACAATGTGCTATCTGTTTGCTTTATATTGTTAAATGAATCTGTGAATACTCGGCTTTCCTATTTTATTTGGGGAAGATTTTGAAAAGGAGAAGGGATTGGAGGTGAGGTGCAAATAATTCACATCATTGCCTAAGGCAGTGTAGTTTAGTAGACTGTGGGACTTGGAGTTAGATAGACTTGGGTGGGAATCCCACCAAGGACCCATCCTAGCCGCAATCATGGGCACATCCCACAAGCGTGAGTCTAACTAACTCCCACTACCAGACACAACCCTGCCACTTCCACAAGCTCCCTGGGCTTCGGTTTTCTCATCTATAAACTGATAACTGAAGTATCTCCTCCTTGGGCTTGTTACCAGCCTCCATCAAGACCCCAGAAATGAAAATGCTCTTAAAAAATAGTCATTAGTACTGTTCTTGTTGCTGTTGTCATTAATAGTACCATCATGCCCCTCACAACGCGTGCTTTCAAGCACCGGCTCCTCTATCGAGGGAATGAATGAGAGCAATTTCTTTTAAGCTTCTGCATGTAGCTGGTGGCACTAAAGTGATTAAAAAATCAAGGTTCAATTTATAACCGTTCCAGGCCATTATCACTTACACAGGTTTCTTTTTTTATTGTTATTTTTGTTTAGAAGGTGCCAAGTCCAGCTTTTGTGTCTAAAATCATTTCACAGAATTTGGCTAACTCATTTAGATCCTTACATTGAGAGAGACCCCAGACCTTCAGTGAAGGGGGACTACTGTTACATAACCCTACCAAGGAATTTTCCAGAGGAGGAAGCTCAAGTTTTCAGGATGCCACCATCATCATTCTTCTTTTTTTAAACCCTTACTTTCTATCCTAGTAATAATTCCAAGACAGAAGAAGGGCAACGGCTAGGAAATGGAGATCAAGTGACTTGTCCAGGATCATATGGCTAGAAAGTGTCTGAGGCCAGATTTGAACCCAGGTCCTCCTGACTTCAGGGCCCTGGCATTCTATCCACTATGCCACTTAGCTGCCTCAGTTTCCTCAACTATGCAATGAGGATAATAATAGCACTTACCTCCCTGGGTTGTTGTGAGGATCAAACACTAATAACTGTAAAGTGCCTGGCACATAATAAACATTTGCTTGCTTCCTTCCTCAGAAGACAGACATAAGAACAATAGAGTGGGGATGACAGAAAGGCAGGAAGCTATGGTGGAATGGGTGACCTTGGGAGGATCTCCCTCACTAGCACCAGAAATAAGTGATTCCTCAACAAATAGCAATTGGACTAGATGTCTTCTAAGGACCCTTCCACCAGATTCTGGGGTTTTTATGTAAATAATGAATAATAACAACAAGACAAAAACTAGCCCACGTGTATACGGTGCTTTCTATGTACCAGAGACTGTTCTAAATACTTTGCACCATTATTATCTCAAGCTCAAAGGCGGAAGAGAAAAGACGTGAAACCACTCCTCCCCTGAAGATCCTGTTTGGACTGTGGTTCTCAGGCTACCTCCACTTCCCAAGATTCCGGGATGTAGTCCTCCTTAAAATGAAGCATTGGTCTTGGCATCCCATCCCCTAAGCAAGAACAGTGAATTCAAACCATGAATGAATGAATGAACGAATGAATGAGTGAATGCCTTTCTTTCCAACAGAGCCTTTCGTCACCTTCCTAGGAAAGAGAAAGAGATCATTGGTGAGGTTTTTGAGACTCTAGCAGTACAGTCCATGAGAGCTAAGCTGAGGAAACAAGAAGAAATCAGCTTAATCTGTAAGGCTAGTGAGTTGTTAGACAAAGCAAAACTGTCTTTTCTTCCATCACGTGAAAGGGAATGTGACCAGAAGAAGCAACAAAAGCTTTGTGGATCTGCTTAGATCAGCCTTCTCAAATCATTTTTTGTTGCATAACCCTTTCAGTAAAAAAATCTTTGCATGCATGCCCTCAACACATGCATATTTATTTACAAATCACATGTGTGTCTTACTCTACTAAGTTCATTTATATATTATGAAATATTTTTAAATGAAATTTAAAAGAATGAGATTAAGGTGAAATAATATTTTCAAATAATTTTTTTTATTTGATAATGGTACAAAAAGCTTTCTTCTCTTATTGAAAAATAATTATTAGTAATTTTTTTAAACCCTTGCCTTCTGTCTTAGAATCAAAACTAAGTACCAGTTCCAAGGCAGAAGAGTGGGAAGGGGATAGGCAACTGGGATTAAGTGACTTATTCAGGGTCACACAGCAGGCAATGTCTGAGGTCATATCGGAACCCTCCCATCTCCAATCTGGCAATTGGAGATAAGTGACTTGTTATCTCATACAATTATGCAGTGCCTGAGGTCATATTTGAATCTCAAATCTGGCCTCAGACACTGCTTAGCTGTATGACCTTGAGCAAGTTGCTTAACCCCAAATGCCTAACCTTTACTACTCTTCTGCCTTGGAACTGACACTTAGTATCAATTTTAAGATGGAAGACAAAGGTTTAAAAAAATTATTAATAATGCTTTCAGTAAGAGCTGAAAAGCTTTTTGTACTTTTAAAAAATAAAATAAAAATTATTTGAAAATATTATTTCACCTCAATCTCATACTCTTAAATTTTATTTTTGGATTTCTTAATATAAAACATTTTTAATTTTAAAATAATAGTAATTAATACCCCTTAATAAACATTCACATAATCTACTTGGGTTACATATACTTCCTCTTTATACACACACATCTGGGACAGAGGGTATGAATGGACAATGAATTGGGCTCAGAATTAAGCAAGAAGAGAATGGGCTGGATTGCGGTCAATTTTAGTGCCCATTAAGGGTTATTTAATACCTAAACTTCTCCTAGAAGCAAAGGCCCCCCTTTTTAACACTAATATCCTATTGGCATTGTTATATGACCATAAGACATGAACTCACGCATCTCTTAAGACTTCAAATAAGTATCAGGCACAAGGTAATAGAAAGTCACCTAGTGGGTATTCATTGATTGCTAAACATAAGAAATAAGCAGCTTTGAAGAACACCAGTTCAGGATGTCATTAGTGAAATGTAGGACCAAAAGTAAGGTGGGTGAGGACAACTAGGTGGCTCAGGGGATAGAGAGGGAGGTCCTGGGTTCAAATCTGACCTCAGACACTTCCTAGCTAGATGACCCTGGGCAAGATACTTAACCCCAGTGGCTTAGCTCTTTTTTTTGTCTTTCTTTTTTTTATTTTTTTAACCTTTATTAATATTCATTTTTTAGAAAAGTTAACATGGTTACATGATTCATGCTCCTACTTTCCCCTTCACCCCTCGCTCTTCCCCCACCCATGGCCAATGCACATTTCCACTGGCTTTAACATGTGTCATTGATCAAGACCTATTTCCAAATTGTTGATAGTTGCATTGGTGTGGTAGTTTCTAGTCTACATCCCCAATCATATCTGCCTCAACCCATGTGTTCAAACAGCTGCTTTTCTTCTGTGTTTCCACTCCTGCAGTTCTTCCTCTGAATGTGGGTAGCATCTTTTCCATAAATCTCTCAGAATTATCCTGGGTCATTGCATTGCTGCTAGTACAGAAATCCATTACATTCTATTTTACCACAGTGTATTGGTCTCTATGTACAGTTTTTTTCTGGCTCTGCTCCTTTCACTCTGCATCAGTTCCTGGAGGGCTTTCTAGTTCACATGGAATTCCTCCAGTTTACTATTCCTTTGAACACAATAGTATTCCATCACCAACAGATACCACAATTTGCTCAGCCATTCCCCAATTGAAGGACATACCCTCCTTTTCCAGTTTTTTGCCACCACAAAAAAGCAGGGCTATAAATATTTTCGTACAAGTCTGTTTATCTATGATCTCTTTGGGGTACAAACCCAACAATGGTATGGCTGGATCAAAGGGCAGGCATTCTTTTATAGCCAGTGGCTTAGCTCTTAACTGCTCTTCTGCCTTAGAACTGCTACTTAGTTATTGATTCTAAGGCAAAAGGTAAAGATTAAAAAAAAATGGTGGTGGATCACATGGTAAGAATATGGGATGATAGGTAGACAGCTCAAGTGCTCCACTAGTACCTTCGTAATGTCAGGAGAAAGTGAAGACGGGACCCCACACAATCAGTGAGCCCTCCATGATGAATCTTTGAGAGGACATCAAGAGACCCGCAGGATGACCAGACTGATCACAATCTGAATTAGTGAAGGAACCGTATGGATTAAGGAGATCATAGATTCATTTAAGTAGGAGTTTTCTCTCAAAAATCTGAAAATTAAGAATCTTATTTGACCAAGCTATTAATATTGCTTTTTCTCAGGGGTCAGAATGAGCCCCGTAAAGGGAGTTCCTCGGAATCTGCTAATCACAGCAATGCACTTTATATATGATGCACGTTTCCTGCCAATGACCTCCAGGGACAAATGAATCAAAACAGTGTCAGAAGAGGAAAAGAAACCAGTTCTGCTCTTTCTTCAAATTCCAGAGTTAAAAATGGAGATGATCCTAATCACAACACGTTAATAAGAAACAGCTAATATTCAGATTGATTGAGGACAAGGCAATTTAGGTGTCTTATTAGACCATCGAATTATTCAATGAAGTACACACATCCTATTTTCCATAATCATTTAGGGGGTAAAATGAAGGTAGTCAGGATTACTTTAGAAGGAGAACCTAGCTTAACTGTTCTTAACCTAATTGAACCTATTCTCGGGCTCTTGGGCTGCCACTTAGAGCTCTTTAAGCAAGCCATATAAAGAAGCACTATAAGATTTTCACATGTATTCGAGTCATGAGCCAAGATTAAGGGAGCCCCAATGAAAACCAATATCTCCCAGTATGTATACAGTCTGAGAATGATCCCACTTTAAAACATACACACACTGCAATGGACCAAGTTCTGTGACATCCCTCCCCCCAAAAAAATAATCCAAATGGACCAATCTTCACTAAAGAAATTGGCCTCCCCATCACCATTCCATTGCCATGACAACTACTACTACATCATCACCATAGCAACCAGTTGAATAGCATTGGTTCCGAGATGTATTCTGATTGGCCGACCAAGATTCTATGGCAGAATCGGAGGCTCAAGAAACCCCACCGTGAGGCTGCTCTGCATTCACAATGCTCTTTTCCCCATCCTGTATCTTCCTGGTTCTCTGGTGTTTGCTTTCCCAAAGCCGAAGGTTATGGTCAGAGTAAGAAAAACTCAGGAAGTGTTTCTGATAGGCAGGGACTTCATCCTTCTGTATGATACAGCTGGAACTGAGACTATTTACTCCATCATCTCTCTAGGGTTTGATGATATGACAGCCACACCCTCTGCCAAGCCTCAAATTTTAATTATAGTATCACTGGGGTATGGAAATCTGGCATGCTCTCCACCCTGGAAGCCAGATGTCCAGATGTTAAACTCCATTTTCTTTACTTTAAGGAAACCACTGATAAATAGAACTAGAGAGAAATGTAGGGGGAGAGAGGGCAGAATAGTACTGAGGTCTCTGGAAAAGACAAAAAACAATAGAAGGGAGAAAAATGGATGTTCTCCCATAGGAGGCCACCTTTAAGACACATGCACATTGCAAATATATTTATTCTATCAAGTATTTCTTCAGATTGAGGCCTTTCTCAAAAGCAACTTGAAAGGGAAAAAAACATTGCAGCAAATGGCTCTGATACCAGGAAGCATGCCTTAGGATTTTCCCCAATCCAAATGGAAACTCTACCTCAAAATAGCAACAGACCCACAAGATGGGCAGCTCCTTAGACATTGTGATGGAGAACTCCATCATCAAATTGTCTTAATGCAGTTAGAGTGGGAACAAGATTCCAGAATTCAGTCCAAGAAAGCACAAGGCATATGACAAGACCCAGTCATTAGGAAGAAAGGAGAAGAAGCCAATTATGTTGAAAAGAAATACTCAAAATGGGAAAAAGCAGGCAGGGAGGATGGAGCCAGGTCTACTGAGGGCCTCAGACTGAAATGGGTGGGATGAAACTGTAAAAATCCAATGATTTTGACCTTTAATTCCGTCAAGCAGGACCAAGAGGTGAGAAGTCTGGACCTGCCTGGATAATTGATGCTAATTTATGTTCAGTGGATAAGGAGGAATACCTGAGGATCCATCAGCTAATTGCTATTCAATCAGAAAGTTTGAGGGTCCCCAGCGCTGCTTCTTCAAACTCCTTACACAGACATGTACTACAAAACCAGGTCTTGGATACAGTTTTCCAGCCCCAGATTTCTTAGGCTTGGGTCTTTAAAACTACTTTGTAGGTTCAAATCCGGCCTCAGATACTTCCCAGCTGTGTGACCCTGGGCAAGTCACTTGACCCCCACTGGCCACTCTTACCACTCTTCCACCTATGAGCCAATACACAGAAGTTAAGGGTGAAAATAATAATAATAATAACAACAACAACAACAACAACAACAACAACAACAACAACAACAACAAAATAAACTACTTTGTGGGGCAGCTCAGTGGCTCCAGATCGGGATTGAGAACCAGATCCAGAGAAGCCTCAGACATTTCCTAGCTGAGTCACCCTGGGCAAGTCACTTAACCCCCATTGCCTAGCCCTTACTGCTCTTCTTCCTTGGAACCAATACTTAGTATTGATTGTAAGATGGATGTTAAGAGTTTAAAAAACAATTCTCATTCATCTCAGAAGTTGGCTAAATTGAGAACAATAACCATTTGGTCAAGAGCTAGACTGAAGTTCATCTGAGTAATATCAGTAGGAAATTGGTTGCTAAAGCAATATAGGGTATATACTAGATAGTAGTATCTTAAGTAACCTATTTAGGGGAATAGTCTGTTTCCAGGCCCTCTAGCAGTAACCAGTGGTGCACAATTAGGTATTAATTACTAACGATTCATTAAAGCAAATTGGCAACAGCTTGCCACTATTTTCTGCTACGGTATATACTAAAATTTATATATATATATATATATATATTTTTTTTTTTTTTTAATTCCAGAATTCACTATATTTGGACCAATTTGTTCAAACTAATGTTTTATTGCATTTTTGTAAATTCTCTAAGGAAAACAATTATGTAATCTCCTTCTAGTATTCACTAACCAATTTGGGTTTTAATTTCCCAAAGTGTAAAAGTGAAATTTGGGAAATGCCATCTAAAAGTGTATATATTTCTATGGACATGGAAAATGTATCAAACTACATTTCCCGTGATCCAACGTGGTCCAACTGGTTTCCGTTTCCGGGTTTTGGGGCTTGGGGAGGCCTACGTCTTGACGCAGGGAAGAGTTTATAATCTCCTGGGTTAGGAGGGAGTGGTCTCTTGGCCAGCAGACTGGAGACAGTAATGGAGGTGGCAGTTTTGAATGCTTACAAGCTCGTGGTCTAATAACTTATCTATCAGCATGGCTTTAATTAAAATACTAATATATATATTTATACCAGCCTTTATCATTTTTAATATTTATAATTTGGCGAACCAGAAGGTCGAAATTCGAATTCTCAATTTTCTAGATAGCCTAAGAGAAGAAGCCATGCGGTTTTGGGACCCCGAGTCTCAGAAGCGATTTTTTTCCTCGCCCAGTCCTCTCCCAATTTTCCCCAGCCTAGAGGCTGTTTTACGGGGAAGAGAGACAATGGTTTTAATTGCTGCTGGCCTGCGAATTATTTTGCTCAATGCCCCGGGCCTGGTGGCCCTTGCTGGCACTGATGGACTGCTGGTGCCCAGCCAGTTTCGTCTGGCAGCCAATCTCCTGACTCCTGACTTGATCTCCATTCCTGCTGCACCAAAAGCCTACAAGCCTGCCATCGGTCCAGTCCCTGTGATCTCCGATCCTGCTAGTCCTAGAACCCCGAGCCCCAACAGCGATGATCTGCCGCTTTTGCTGAAACTTTCATAGACTTCTGCCTCTACTGCTTAGGCTTGGGTAATATATTTCCACTACCCTCCCTTGGTAATGGCCTGCATTCTAGCCTTCCACATGTTTTTCTAAAGACCTAAATTAGGCAACACCCACACAGACTCTACACGTGGGTATTTTCCTGAGCTTTTCTCCACTAACCCCAAGCCCACGTGGACGATAGCGTCTGGACCTAGCACCTAGCGTTTACCCTTAATGGGGCCAAATGGCCTATTCAGACTTGCTTGTGATTAAAGAACTGAACTCAGGGGAAGAAATTTCACCCCATACCTGCTCAGAACTTTGAGCAAAGACTGATTATAAAAAAAAAAAAAAACAAACCTTCAGAACTGAATGACTTTTAAAGAGACTGTATCTTACTGTATTTTGCTAATTAGTTTTGTAAATTAATCTTGCTTATTTCGTTGATTTTCCTGTTGCACTGAATCATTTTACACTAATGAAGTTACTGCTTATGATGTTATTATATTTCCTAATTTACTTAAAGCTTACTGTATCAGAAGCAATGCGGTTATATGTACCACCTATGAACGTCTTATAGAGCACATGTCTTTTAAAATTTATTCTGTCTTGGTAATTGCAAAGAACCTTGAAAGTTTTCCATGCTTTGAATATTACCTTGTAATTTTACAAGAGGTATTTTTTAACTTTTACTTTAAATCCTTAAGAATTGTTGTCTTAAAGGATAAAGCTTTTATATATTTTATTATAAGAGAAATTATTGCCTTAAATGGGTAGAAGCATTTCCTACCCAGGATTTTTTAAAACAGCTTCCTGTTCCTTTTCCAAGGAGCTCCTGTATATTCTTATCTGAGGATGATTATACCAGAAGGTTTCTTTTTTAATTATCAGATTTTGCTATGGAAGCAATAACGGAATTTGTTGAGAAACTCTTAGCCAAGATTAAAAGTTGTAACAAGTAAATGATTTTGAACATCATTATTTATTGTTTTAAAATGTGCTATTGGAAATCATGGTACTCTATTTTAATGTGCATTGTGAATCTGCTATTTTGTAAAACCCACTTTCTCTCACAGAAAGTCTCATTTTTGGGTAATATAACCCTTCTAGTTCTAAGCTATATATATATATTTTTTTTTATTTATTTATTTAAAAAAATTTTTTTTAATGAGAGAAATTGATTTTCCCTTTTATCATCTTGTACTGGAAGTACATATATAATCATTATTTATCCTTTTTCTGATTCTACAGCAAATATCTGAGCCTATAGGACTGTGATTTAAATGCCTCTCTGATTACAGAAGGGAATATGAAAGCTGTTAATAGTGCTAAAGAAAGCACATGGTCAGAGACTTGACTGACTAAGATCTGCATAATTGCAGGAGTTCTATGCCAATACTTTAGGGCTTGGAAATTGGGGTTTGAGTCCTGGAGTCCCAGTCTTTTCTAAAAACTTTAGAGGACGTGGGTCCCCTCGACTTAGATTCCTAGAAAGCACCTAAGATTGGTTATATTTATTTGGCTCACTTCCCTAAAAAGCTGATGATAAGTCAGATCAGAGAGAGACATTTTCCTTAAGTCCTGGCCCTGAAATGGGTAATTGCACACTGCTGAATTCACTTTAATTAGACCTCTATTCAAAGGTCTAAGTTTATTTTCCCTACATTTTTTGCACATTTTACATTTCATTTACAAGTTAGTTTTTTCTTCTTTTTCTTGAATTTTATTCTTTGTATTTTGCCATCCTTAGCTTACCTGAGCTACCCTTTTTTTAGAAAAAAGGTGTGTATAAGATTTACCTCACATGGATATCTGTTAAGTTTTTTAAAATTCGATAATGTAAAAATATATGTATATTTAACTCTTTAGGAGTAATTTCACGGGGAATTAAATTGTAAAATCTTAGAAGAAAATGTATGTTTTGTAATCTATAATGTAAAGTTTAAATTCTTTTGAGAATAATTTCAGGATAAGGATCTTGCCATCTCCCCAAAATCCAGACGACGAACTTGTTTGGTGAGGACACATGAAGATGTCTGAAAAGCCTTCACTGTACCATGAAGACAAAATTTTGAACTTTGGGGTGCAGTTGATTGAACTATGGGGAGTTGAAATTGAGTTGTATGTATTGTTTTAATTGTACACTGTTATACCAAAGGGGACTGCCCCCAAATTGGTTTTTTGTCAATGTGGCTAATTTTAACCATTTGTTCATCTATTTCTTTTATCCCCAAATTCCTGAAAAATTTAAAAGTTGTTTATTTTTACAGGTCCAGCGAAGAAAAAAGGACTAACCTTTTTTTTTGCCGGACCTCACGGGGAATTGTAAAAGTGAAATTTGGGAAATGCCATCTAAAAGTGTATATATTTCTATGGACATGGAAAATGTATCAAACTACATTTCCCGTGATCCAACGTGGTCCAACTGGTTTCCGTTTCCAGGTTTTTGGGCTTGGGGAGGCCTACGTCTTGACGCAGGGAAGAGTTTATAATCTCCTGGGTTAGGAGGGAGTGGTCTCTTGGCCAGCAGACTGGAGACAGTAATGGAGGTGGCAGTTTTGAATGCTTACAAGCACGTGGTCTAATGATTTTATCTATCAGCATGGCTTTAATTAAATTACTAATTTATATTATTATACCAGCCTTTATCATTTTTAATATTAATAAAAGGTAAAAGGGAGGCTTTAAGGTCATCCTTGGAATTTTTTCACCACTTCTGGATTCAACTCCCAAATCTGCTCTGGGCTTCTTGAATGTCCTTGAAATTTTACTGAACTATTTTTCCTTTGGTAAGATCAGTAAATGCCTATCAACCAATATTAGTTCTAGTTATATTTGTAATATTCTCCACAATCACTTGTAGGCCATGGGGAATGGTCACCCTGCAGCCTGATATATTTGTCCTAATCTTCACAAATCCATGGATATGTTCAGGTATTTATTAATTACTAAAATTACACGCCTTTCTCACTAGTTAATCAACAGATTTGGAACCCTCATTCCAGCTTATTAAATAGGGCCTTGACCTATGATTTAATTGGAGATCCCAGGAGAGGAAATTGATTTAATAACTGTTTTAATGAACTAGAGAAGCCTCATTTTCTATTAGTCATTGTTCATATTTCTATAAATTATCAAAACCTCTAACATCTTCAAATAAAATAAACATTAAAGTTCTTGGCTATGCAATTTACTAACAAGGGAACCAATAAGGGCCAAAGACATAAATTATTCTGGACATCTGGGTAGTGCAGTGAACAAAGTTCTAGGCTTCAAGTCAGAAAAAAAGACTTGAATTCAAATTTGACCTCAAACACTTCCTAGCTATGTGACTCTAAGTCATTTAACTCTGCTTGCCTAGCCCTTGCCCTTCTGTCTTAGAGTTATTACTAAGACAAGAAGGAAGGAAGGGAGAGAGAGACATAGAGAGAGATGAGGAGAGAGGGAGAGAGAGAAGAAAAGGAGAGAAGAAAAGGAGAAAGAGGAGGAAAGAGAAGGGAGGAAGGAAAAGAGGGAAAGAAAGAAAGAGAAGGGAGAGAGAACGAGGAGAGAAAGAGAAGGGAGGAAGGGAGAGAGAGAAGGAAAGGGAGAAAGAAGGGAGAGAGAGAGGGAGAGGTGGAAGAGAGAGAGACACACACACAGAGACAGAAAGACAGAGACAGAGAAGGAGGAGGAGTAGAAGGGGGAGAGGGAGACAGAAGAAAAAAGAGGGAGGGGTAGAGAGAGAGAGAGAGAAGACTTCATGCTCATTCTCTGCGACAGTCTTCCTTCCTCATGGCTCTATAAAACAGTCTCTTTAAAGATGACTATTCACAGAGTTCTAAACTTTCATTTCAGCCTCTTAAAGACTCAGTAGCTCTTTCTATGGGAAAGGCTACTCTAGCTGTCTTTACTACTTTTTATAGTTTTGCAATTTGCATAATACTTTCGCTTCCATGACATCTTTTGAGAGTGCTAATATCGTTGTAGCCATTTTACAGATGAAAGAACTGAGACCCTGAGAAATTGTAATTTGCCCAGGGTCACACTACAAGGAAATAAAGGAGCTGAGACATAAACACCAGCCTTTTGACTCCATGGGACAGTGACAACAAACACTAGGTTCAGAGTAGAAGATCCAGGTTCAAATTCCAGATCTGTTATTTACTATCTCTGGTATAAACCTATATTGATGTGGTCCAGTTTGTTCTTTTTTTTTTTTTAAACCCTTACCTTCCGTCTTGGAGTCAATACTGTGTATTGGCTCCAAGGCAGAAGAGTGGTAAGGATGGCAATGAGGGTCAAGTGACTTGCCCAGGGTCACACAGCTGGGAAGTGTCTGAGGTCAGATTTGAACCCAGGACCTCCCATCTCTAGGCCTGGCTCTCAAACCACTGAGCTACCCAGCTGTTTAGCTTGTTCTTGAGTGAGGTTTACCACTGACTTCTCCCTAATTCTCTCTTTAGAATATTATGTCCTGAACCTCAATCAGGGATGTATCTCAAAAGCTGAAGACTATTAAATGTTCAGAATGAGCATTTGCACCCCTGAATCACACAAACACTACACATAAGACTTTGATTTATTGCTTTGTTTTTGGACAAAGTAATAGACAAAGTACTAGAGAAAATAGAAAATATAGATATATATAGATTATAGAAATATATATATAGAAAATATAGAAAATAATAATAGAAAAACAGAAAATAGACAAAGTAATAGAAAAAAATGTCTAAAATTCAGATTAGAGTAAAATTAAGTCTAGTATATATATATGTGTGTGTGTGTGTATATATGTGTGTATATATATATATATCATAGTATACTATATATATTTGGATATATGGGGGAGGGGGTCCCAAAGAGTCCATTTTTAGTGCACAGCTAAGTGGCACAGTGGCTAGAGAGCCATGCCTGGAGTCAGGAGGATGTGGGATCAAATCTGGCCTCAGACACTTCCTAGCTGTGTGACCCTGGGCAAGTCACTTAACCCCCATTGCCTAGCCCTTACCCTTCTGTCTTAGAGTTATTTTTAAGAAAGAAAGGATTTTAAAAAACAACACTCTATTGTTAATAAACTTTTACCAGCACATAACTGGTCTCATTATACCTCCATGTGAAATGAACAGGTTGGACTAGAAATATCTCAAATTTCAGTTTTAAATCTTCTGTCATATCCTATGATTTCACATCTCATTCATTTTCTACCGCACTCCCTTCCTCCCCAGCCACACCAAAAGGATAAAATTATTGCCACAATAATTCATGAGAATTGCTGTGCCAATAAAATGTAGGGGAACAGAGCCTGGCATTCATGGTATTCTTCCAATGGTAATTTTGGCTAGCTCAGAGCATGTAACTAGAAATAGAACAAAGATACCTCCTATGGGCATATTGTTCACAAGAAGAATGTGGCCAACCCAGAGATCCCCCCTAGAACCAACCATTACTCAACATCAATAATGAGTGGTTGGGTTTCAATGTCATACATTAGTCCTGTGCACAGATTCAGAAAAATCAGCTCTTGCCTGCCCCACATTTGTCCTTTTCTGTATTTTCCATTTTTCTCAAGAAGTTTTCTTATAAATGTATTCCCTTTTGATCCGGATGGGTTTATTTGTTTGTTTCCAGACACAAAATCTTTTGATTAATTTGCAGAGCTGCCTTCTCACCTTTGTTCAACTACCTGCACTGAAATCTCATTTGAGATACCTTCTTTCCAGCCTACATGCTAAGTTTAGTGTTTCTTTTATTATAAATTAAATGTTTTTTTAATTAACATTTAGGTGATAGTAATAACTTTTATCAGATACTTTCAGGTTATAAAAAATACTTTAACAGTAAAGTGGATACTATTATTATCCTTACTTTATGGAAGAGGAAACTGAAACTGAGAAAAATTAAGCTCAGGGTCAGGTTAAAATCTGGCCTCAGATACTTCCTAGCTGTGTGACTCTGGGCAAGTCACTTAAGTCTGATTGCCTAGCCTTGGCTGCTCTTTTGTCTAAGAATTGATACTAAAACTAAAGGTAAGAGTTTAAAAAAAAAAAAAAAAGACACGTTAAGGATCACATAATCTCTGTCAGACGTTAGATTTGAACTCAGACTCTCCTGACTCCTGACTCTATTAATTGAGCTACAACAAAGTATAGTGATGTAAAACAAATTAAAACATTGGTCATTCCAGAAAATGTTCATCTCATTCCTCACCTCTAGTCTATCACTTTTTTGCCAATAGATTTTGTGGTTGTTGTTCAGTCATTTCCGTTGTGTCCAACTCTTTGTGACCACGTTTGGAATTTTCTTAAGAAAGATACTAGAGTAGTTTATCATTTCTTTCTCAAACTGAGCAAACAGTGTTAAGTGACTTGTCACAGTTTCTGAGATCAGATTTGAACTCAGGTCTTCCTGATACCAGGCTTGGCATTCTATCCACTGTACCACCTACCTGCCATTTGCCACAAGGTGGAATATTAATTGGTTACTTTGTGCATCACAGTTGTTTTTTTTTTTTAAACCCTTACCTCCTGTCTTAGAATCAACACTAAATATTGGCTCCAAGGCTGAAGAGTGATAAGGAATGGGCAAATGAGGTTAAGTGACTTGCCCAGGGTCATACAGCTAGGAAGGATCTCCTGTGTCCAGGATTTCCTGTGTCCAGGTCATCAGGCTATATCCCCTGCACCACCTAGTTGCCCCTATTGATAACAGTTCTTAAATTTTACTGTGTAATTAGAAAATCTTGAACCCTTGGACTTCATCTCCCAGAATCCTTTTCCCTTCATCCATGTAGCATCCTTACATATTGTTTATAAGTTGTGTGTAACCCCACCCTCTCGCTCTTCTACTCTTGTGACTGCAGCTGGGTTACCTCCCTCTTTACTTTTGTCTTTTTATTCCTTTTGCTTCAAGTTATTATTAAAATCTTATTAAATATAATACTTGGAGATATTGTATATTAATTTTTAACCTTATATTACACAGTGGTTTTTCGTTCTTCATTCACAATGTTGTTGTTTTTGTGTAAATTGTTTCTCCTGTTCTTTTTGCTTTATTTAGTGTCCTTCCAACTTTCTCTCTTGTCATTTCTTAAAGTCATTAACATCCCATTAAATTCACATACTATAATTTATTCAGCCATTCCCCAAATAATGAATATCCACTTTATTTCCAATTCCTTAGTTGTAACAAAAAGTGCTGCTATAAATATTGGTATACTATGGATCTTCTCCATCTGTGATCTTTTAAGGGTATAAAATTAGTAAGAGTATTGCTGGGTGAAAGAGTATGTAGAATTTCATGACTTTTGAAGGATGGTTCAGAACGGTCTTCCAGAATGACTTCATAGTTCCTCCATCAGTGTATTAGTGGACATATCCTTCCAACAATTGCCCTTTTCCTTTTTTGTCATTTTTGGCATTATGATAGATGCAAAGTGAAACCTCAGAGTTGTTTTCAAATATAAATGAATAGTATTATCCTTTTATTTGTGACTTGAGGCATTTTTTAATGTGGTTGTTGACAATTTGCTTTTCTTCTTTTGAAACCTGACTCTTCATGTTCTTTGATCATTTCTCTATTGGGGAATGGCTTTCATTCTTGTATATTTGGGTCAATCCCCTCTGTATCTTTAATATCAAGTATTTATCAGACTGATTTGCTGTCAGATTGTTTCCTAGTTAAATATTTACTTTCTAATTCTAACTGCATTGATTTTGGTTGAGTAAAACCAATTTAATTTTATGCATTCAAAATCATCCATTTAGCTCCTGAGATACTTTCTGTCCCTTGTCTGATCAAGCTCTCTTCCCCTCTTACTGTGGGTACAATCTCCTTTCCAGAATCTATATTTTTTTTTTATATTCTTTATTCTGAACTTGAATACAAAAAGACCATTTCTTTATATAGCAGAACCCCAAAAGATTCTATACAGAACCAAGACTCTCCATTTCATAATACTTTATATATTACTTTATATAATACTTTATATATATATACTTTATATATATATAGTATAAATACGTGTGCATGTATACATACACACTATTATTTCCAAAACTATCCTTTTTGCCTGTGCTTCCTCTGAAACTTCCTTCTGTTCTCCGTGCATTTTTTAAAAATTGTCTCAAGGTCCATTTTTTTAGCACATCACTCTTGCAAACATCTCCTCTCCCTCTCAACCCAGTTCGCAAATTTTAAAATCAAGAGAAAGAAAAAAATTCTTGTAATGAATCCACAAAGTGACTATATCCAAAGCTATTTTATGTCCATCATCTCTTTATCAATAGGTATGAAACCTAGTTCACCATAGGTCGTCTGGGGCCACAGCTTCATCGCATTAATCAGATTGCTTAAGTGTTTCAAAGTTTTCAGTTTTGCTGTCCTTATAAAAATTGTTCTTCTGGTCATTTATCAGTTAAAACAATCCAGGATGCTCTGAAATCATCTCTTTTGTCATTTCTCATTCTTATGGAATTTTATTTATTATTAACAATAATTATAATTAATTAATAATAATTAATGATATTGACAATATTCCATTGTATTCCTTACACAATTTGTTCAGCTAGTCTCCAGTTGTCTAAGAGGCTATCTAAGACATACTCCCTTGATTCGTCCTTTGCTTTTTTTTCCTTCTTTCCATTTTTAATTACTCCCTTCCGAATCCTCCCTCACTAGTATTTATACTCCCTCTCTCCCTTTCTACTTATTTCCCTGTTGATTTCTACCCCAAAGTATTTTCTGGGCATACTTACCTTTTCTTTGTCCATTTCAAATAAGGGTAAAAATGAAACCCAAGATCTAGCCTCAAGTTTTCCACTAAATAACTGTGTGACCTGAAACAGAACGTGTTTTCCTTCTGCGTCTCAATCAGTTTCCTCATCTACATAATGAAATATTTAAACTAGACAGTTTTCTAAGGTCCCTCCTGGTACTAAACATTCTTTGATTCTATTTTTTTAAAAAAGGGGTGGGGATAGGGTTAAGGACTGGATCAGTAATTTCATGGGTATAGGAAACTACCAGATGAGGAAACTTCCTCTACCAGTGCAGGCTGTCACCTTCTCTTCAATTTACATTCTTAGAGGAAGAATTTTTAACCTTTTTTTGTGTCATGAACCCCTTTGGCCGTCGAGAAGCCTATAGACGAACCCTTTCTTACAATAATGTTCTTTCATTCATAATTAAAGGAAATGATAAATTTCAGTTAGAGGAAATAAAAGATGTCCTTTTTTTCCATCCAAGTTGACAGGCGCCATGGCATCTATCCACAGCTGGCATCTGTGGACCCTAGATTAAGAACCCTGTCTCAGAGCAAAGAGAGAAAGAATGGCCTGCTTAGGATATCATAGTCTGTGTTTTTCAGAAATAGGATTTGACCCCAAGTTTTCCTAGCTCTGATGTTTGCTCTGTCCTAACCGCAATACCTTGCTACCTTATAAGTATTTTTATTTTAATCTTAGCAGGGGAATTTATTAAAATCAAAGCAACTTTTTCTGTAATAATAATAATACATTATATTTGTTACAGGAACCAAAGAAAGGAATTGACTTTCTTGGTGATCATCTCCCAAGATATTCTCTGTCTATTGTCTGATCAAGCTCTCTTCCCCTCCCCATAGCTGTGAGAAGTCTGTTTTTCTCTGAACCTATAATTTTTTGGTAGCTTTTATATATTTTTATTCTAATTTAAATAAAAAAGATCATTTCTATATAGACAACAGAACCACAAAGATCGGGGACCCCCATCAATCTCAGCTCATGGGGGGTGGGGTGAGGTGGAGTGATGGAAGAGAATTCCAGTGACATATTTTTGAAGAAGAGTTTACAAAACAGCTTTCCAACAACCAACTATTTAGGAGAAGGGCAGGCATGAGAAAGCCGTGTTTTAAAAATGAGGAAACCGAGGCTTAAGTGAAGAAAGTGATGGGAGAAATAATTATCCGAGATAGATTCTTTAAAGGAAGACAGCTGAGAAGTGGGAGTGGGGAGGAAAGGAAGCAAGGAACAGCTGAATATTTTATGGGTGACACAGCCTTTGTGAATGACTCTGAGTCAGGAGTATTCATAGTCACTAAAGGAAGAGAGAGCATAGAATTTCTTGGTCAAAATTCAAAGGAAATCACCGATTTTGGTTCTGACTCATTCTGCTATTGCCATAAAACTTGCCACTACAGATTTTTACAAGCAGAGTGGCCTGAGGGATTCACCAGCAAAGAACTCTATCCTAGCCTCTTTGGAACAATTCCTGAGCCAAGAGAACTTACACTAAGTTGAGCAAAGGGTTTTCTAATTCCTGGAAATGAAGCAGAGGCTGAGAAAAGCTTCGTATTCAGAGTGCTCTCTGCTGGCTAACTCCATGTTCCTCTCATTTCGGTAGTGAAGCTGGAGAAATCACTAGTGGGGTAGCTGGGTGGCTAAGAGGAAAGAGAGCCAGACCTGGAGTCGGGAGGACCTGGGGTCCAAATCTGACCTCAGACACTTGCTAACTGTGTGATTCTGGGTTAATCACACAATCCCAATTGCCTAGCCCTTGCCCTTCTGTCTTAGAGCTGTTATGAAAACAGAAAGTCAGGGTTTAATAAAGAAAAACAAAACACTAGGACTGGGGTTAGAAGCCCCAGGTTCCAATCTTGACTCACTCACAATGTCTCTTATTAATGACCCAATCATCTAACCTCTAAGAGAATCAATCAACAACCCTTTAGGACATAATTGCCTCCTGTCAGACCCAGTACTGGGTAGTGGGGATACAAAAACAGTCCTTGCTTGCAAGGAGTATATACAAGAATGGAAGAAGCAATAAGAATACTGAATAAGTACATACAGAATAACTATACAGAGAATAAAATGGAGCAGTTAAGTATTAGAGTAACCAGACTTTGTACATGCCCAGATCACCTAACCTGGAAACCACCTAGAAGAGGCCATGAACCAGTTTTAGGGAGAAAACATTCTATCATGGGCTGGGAATAGGCAGTTCCCCTGTTTTCCACATGGCAGAATGCCCTTTTCCAGAAGATGCTCCCTGGCCTCTTTCATGTGGATGCTCCCAAGTTAGGTGATCTGGCTAAAGAATAACTTGTGGATGTTTACCTCCAGGGAAAGAGCTAATAAACAGAGTTTAGTAAAGGTGGTGTCTGACCTGAGTCTTGAAAGAACTTATTTTTATGAGGTAGCAGTAAGTAAGGAGTTCATGAGAGACATGGGGGATAGCCAGAGCAAAGGCACAAAAATTGAAAGAGAGAAGACCCATCTGATCAGATCACATAGTTCTGGGGGTGAGGAGGAATGATATTCAGTGAATCTAGAGAGAGAGGTTGAGACCAAGTGTCACAAAGCTTTAAAGACTAATGACAGGAATTTACATTTTATCCTAAAGGTAATAGGGAGCCATAGGATTTGTTAGGTAAGAGAGTGGCATGGTCAGATCTACACTTACAGAAAATCTCTTTGGGAGCACTGTACTGTGTAGGATAAACTAGAATTAGGAGAGACTTGAGGAAAGTCAACTGATGAAGTAGAAGGTATTTGCAACAGTCTAAGTGACTGTGATAATGGCTGGGTCTGTAAGAAGAAAAAGTCAGTTGTGAGAGCTACTATAGAGATAGAAATGGACTTAACTTCTTTATCTATAAAATTGTGAAAAAGGATTCTTTACTCTAATTGTCTATCCTGAGTTAATACTAACTTAAGTACCCCTACTTAGTACCTCACTAGACTGAAGACAGGATTAACTCCCCCTCTCTATTTTTGAACTAAATCAACAAAAGATTAAACACCCTACTTAGTACTAGGTGAGAAGCAAGCAAGGTACTTAGAGAATTCACACTCTTAGAAATTCAATCAGTTGGGGGAATCTGTGAATCTTTTTGATGAGAACTTAACCTTCAAAAGGTAAAAAGTTGATCCTACAGACACTGCCCCCTGGGCAGTGCTAGACACTTTGGAAACTGTGATTGGCCCCTGTGAAGAGGGGAAGGGACAAGAAGTCACCATAAAAAGCAAATCCTGAACTCCTTCAGAGCAGATTGTCTTTGAGAAGGTAGTTTGAAGAGATCGTCTTCTGGACATAGTCTTAGATAGTCTTCAAGGGAGCTTTGCTGGAGACTACAGCTTGGATTGTGGCTCAGAGCTTGGCTTCTACTTGGACTCTTAGATTACTTCAATGGATGAGTAAAAGGCTGACCCCTTTCCTAGCTTCTGGCAAGACTAGGTTCCATCTTGGATGAGGCCACATGGTTACTCACTACCAGCCTTCCTGGTTGAGAGCTAATTAATCTCTTCCTGGATTAAGCAAACCCAGAGCAAAACATTTAGGATTGATAGGATAGATAACTTCTCTATCCCCCTCACATTTCTCTTCTTTATTGTTTCCTCTCTATTTGTAAATATATGTAAATAAATTTTCTGACTCAAGATATAATAAATACTGGTGACCACATAATTGCATATAATCATTGTCCAACCATTAATTTTAACCTTTGCAAAATGGAGATCAAAATATTTTCCATTCTCCATTTCAAAGGGTTGTTGGGAGGAAAGGGCTTTGTAAAGCTCTAGGAATGATGTCAATATGAGCTAGTTATTATCATCATTATTACAATTATCCTTATTTTCATGATTTTTAATGGAATTCATATAAAAGTGGATCAAAGACAAGGTCATTATCCTGCTATTTTCTTCCTTTAAAAAACAAACAAACGAAGCTTGCTTTCTGTCCTAGAATCCATATTCAGTATCAGTTCTAAGGCAATAAGAGGCATAAGGGCTAGGCAGTTGTAGTTAAATGATTTGCCCAGGGTCACACTACTAGGAAGCCATATTTGAATCCTGGAGGTCCTCCCCTTTCCAACCTGGCTCTCTATCCCCTGTACTCCTTAGCTGCCCCCTGCTATTTTCTTGAACACTTTGCAGACCTGGGTCGATAAAATGACTGCTTTTTGTAATTGAGTAAGAGTAGTTGAATGAAAGCTTATCTTCTACAGATTCACTGAAAGTACCTTTGGGACAACTCCAGTAGCAGACAGGATGACAGGCATGACACATACCTCCTATAGTTCCCACATGGTTTGTATTTCTTTTGCAAGGTCTTTAGAATATTGAAAGCTTTTCATCCCCAGAATGTTGGATTATTTTTAATCCCTCAGGGATCATGAGCATTTGGCATGCAAGTACCAGTGAAAAAATGTTGTTCTTAAAATTGTTATGGGGCAGCTGGGTAGCTCAGTGGATTGAGAGCCAGACCTAGAGACGGGAGGTCCTAGGTTCAAATCTGGCCTCAGACACTTCCCAGCTGTGTGACCTTGGGCAAGTCACTTGACCCCCATTGCCTACCCTTACCACTCTTCCACCAAGGAACTAATACACAGAAGTTAAGGGTTTAAAAATACAAAAAAAAAAAAAATTGTTATGACTCAGGGCAACTAGGTGGCTCAGTGGATAGAGCACCAAGCCTAAGGGCTGGAAGTGCTAAATTCAAATTTGGCCTTTGACACTTCCTAGCTGTATGACCCTGGGCAAGTCCCTTAAGCCCAGTTGCCTAGTCTGCACCAATGAAAAATGTTCTTAACAATTTTCTAACTCAGGGCAGTTAGGTGGCTCAGAGGATAGAGTACCAGGTCTAGAGATGGGCAGTCCTAGGTTCAAATCTGACCTTGGACACTTCCTAGCTGTGTGACTTTGGGCAAGTCCTTTAATCCCAATTGCCTAGCCTTTACTGCTCTTCTGCCTTGGAACTGATACTTTATCTTGATTCTGAGATAGAAAGTAAGAGTTTCAAAAAGAATTTTACAGCTCAAGGTTATGTCTGACTTTGCAGTGTGGAGAATGCCCTTCCCCACCTTCTCCTTAGACACAAGCTGTGAGCATATGGTCCTCTCTGTTTCTTCTGTGTTTATTTTTTCTTGATTCTCTGGTGAAGGAGATGGATGTAGGTTGCAAGTCTGGGCTTTCAAATAAAAAAGACATTTTATACAGCAACAGAAATACTCTGTGTGTGTGTGTGTGTGTGTGTGTGTGTGTGTCCACCACCAGAGAAAGATCTGATAAAGAGAAACAAGTGAGACATCATTTTATATAGGCATATTTCTTTTTGTCAAATGATGACATCTTTAGTGTAGGGAGAGGAGAAAGGGAGGGAGATACCTGGGAATTTTAATGGACAAACTAATTAAGGAATGAAAAAGAAAAAAGACAGTGACAAAAATAGCGATTGGCAAGAAGCCACCCTGACTCTCACCTCCACTGCTAGTTGTTATCCTGAGGTTAAGACTTCAGTAGTGAGTCTGCATCCCCTTGGAGAGGCCCTCGACCAGCGGCAAGCAAAGAAGGCACACAGAACCAAAGAGGAAGTGTAGCTGGAGCAGAGGGGACACTGAGCTTGAGAGAGTGAAAGCAGTAATTTGGGGGATCCAGTCTCAGACCCTGTTACTCAGGTCCAAATGGTGTTGGAGCAAAATGAGAGACTCTTTAGGCATTCAACAGTTCATAAAAGGTTTGCTAATGTAGAAAGGATATCCTACAAGGATATGATAGAATTTAGCTCTGATGATAGGAATGTCCCTACATTGTATCCATCTAGGAATGTATTGGTCTTCAGGACTCAGTAGGGATTCCTGCAATCTTGGAACATTTTCTAGGATTTAAGGGCCAAAGGTGGGCTTTTTTATGCCCTTAGGTCAGAAGAGGCCATTTCATCCATAGGTCTAGACTTTGGAGGGTATCAGGAAAGTGCATCAACAGAGATACAGCTTGAACCTTCCCAAACCCTGTACCAGTCAAGTCCCTGTTTTTCAGGAAAAACAAACTAACCAAGTTGGGGGTGGGAGGAACCCTACTAGATATCACACCTCTTACAACCCCCCTCAATAGCTACCTCCATTAATATAAGCTCCTTGAGAGAAGAGACTATCTTGCTTTAAAAAAAAAAAAAAAAAAAAAAAAGATTTGTATCCTTGGCATTTAGGATGGTGCCTGATACCTGGTACTTTTTCATTTGTTCATTTATTCAGTCACTCATCCATTCATTCATTCATCAGACACTAGCTCCAGCACCAAGATTCTTCCCCTCATCATGACCATTTTTCTCTTTACTCTGCCCACCACAGCAGTATACAGAAGCTAGGTCACTGTGGCAACAACTCCATTGAATTGTTCCATCCATTCCTTTCCAGTAGGTGCCCCATGTTGGTTTTCTCACCTCCCTTGACAGAATTACTACACCAGAAGCATAGGAGCAAGACCTGACTGCAGAAATATTGGCAGAGTAGGGAAGGAGGGACAAATGACCCTTAGGTTCAGTTCCCTCTGCCTTCCTGATTTCAGCTTTCCTGTGCCTATCATTCTCTAGAATTATTTTTTAAAGACCATATGGTTTCCAACCTTCACTAGCACAGAAATAGATTTTGTTAAAGAGCATATTGAAAATATATTCAGATAAATCCAAATGTTTGCATTAATGGTTCACTGTGGAGTTTTACGATTGGGAACAGAGCCGTATGAAATCAGACTGGTTTTTTTTAGGGAAACAGGAATAAGGAAGACAAGGAGCCACGGAATAATTGACATTTGTAACAGTTATCTGAGAGAAAAGGAAGGAGATGAGGGGAGGAGGAAGGGATTTCTGAACTAAACTCTACCTGCAGTGTTTTCTAATAGTCCTAGCTGACTTTTTAATTTATTTGCATTAGGGCAATCAAAAAAAGGCACACTCCATTATTAATGTTTTCCCTTGAGCAAAAAAAAAATTCATAGTGTAAATTATGAATCTCCATATATGGATATGGTGGGAGCAATCTATCTACACCCTCCCCATGTAAATTGGGTTAGTTTGTCCTTAAATGGTATTAAATGATATTAAAAGGTATATTTTCCTTAAATGGTATAACATCAAGATACTTATTCCATTTTTTAAATTGTAATGCAAAACACACTTCCACATTGGCCATTGTTATAAGAGCAAAGTCATACATAATCAAAACCCCCCAAAAAAACCATAAATACAATGATGTGAAAGACAATTCTAACAGTTTTCTCTGGAGGCGGGTAGCATTCACTGTCATAAGTCTTTCAGGATTGTCCCAGATCATTACCATCAAAATTTAATTGGCTCAAGAGTCTATAATGGCTCAGGCTGTTGCCATCTGACTATTGACATGGACTATTGACATCTGATTACAAATCATCCACAACGAAACATCAAGACACTTTCTAATGCTTGGCTGGTGGACCACCACAGATAGCTCAGAGGCAGAGGACCTTCCCTCAGCTGAATCAGCCTGTGGGATTTTTGATGAATGTGCATGTTGAATATCCTTTCCTCTCTACAGCTAAGTAGCCATAACAGTTTCATTAACTTTGAATTGCCTGCAGGTATCTCATTTCATTCCAGTATCAAATACAAACTCCCAGGACGCTGGGCTTAAAGCAAGGTCAAGAGAGTGAGAACGATTTAAAGAAAGAAAGTGGGGAAAGGGAGAACTTTTTTCAGAATTTTGAAACCCAGAAGCACCCTTTGAGAAGCATTAAATATATAGGCACTAGGTATATAATAGTAATTTATTGGCTGATAAACTGTAGTAGACCAGGCTTGGCTCAGGCTGAGGCGGTACCTAGGTCTGAGTTTGAAACAAAGCAAGACTCTACATCTACAAAAGGTTTATTTGGCCATAGTAGACGATCATTTAAAGAAGAGAAGGGATATTCATTGAGAATACAGCCTTGGTTTAGTAAAGGACAGTTTCCTGTCATCATGCTGGTCTACCATTCAGAAGTCAAAAGTTTTTATGTTTCAGTTACTCTGAGCCAAATGAGTCTCAAGGATAGTTTTAGCCTAACTTGTATGGGATAAAGCCTTAGGAAAAGTAACTTTGAGGCCCATGGTGAAGGATTCTAATGGATAATAATGCCCCTACACCACAGGAAAATCTTACTCAAGAATTCAACCCCAAACCAATATAGAGATGAAAAACTGAGGACCAGAGATGTAAATAACATGGCAAAGGTTACACAGCAGAACTAGAACTAGGTCCAGGTCTCCTACCTGCCTTTAAACTCTAAAATAAGGAATAGATTCAAGTGGTGCTTCCCAGAGCTGGGTTTATAGGGCAATGGATGTCAAATTGGTTTTGTAAGACCTGGGAAGGCCACCATTTTACAAGAGCCAGAAGGAAGGCAGAATTTATAGGCATAGAAATAACTGATGTGAGTATTCTCTCCAGTGGCATAGCTACCCATACCTTTTTATTCTGTATATTCTGTATTCTTGTCCATGGCCTCCAGAAAATCCTAAGAAAAGGACTGGCCCAATATGCTAGAAGCTTTCTGTTAATCTTTGACCATCTCTCTCTTCACCATGTCTTTTTCTTTATTGTGATGTTGCCTTGTGGAGGTTCTCTTCCTCCTTGTTGAACTAATCTTTCTCAAACTACTCTACAGATTCATCATCCCTAACTCAACCACATTATACCTGGATATACTTAGGACTCCATCCTGTCAGCTCTTCTTGCCTTTCTTTATACTCTTTCTTATTAATATTACCAGCTCCCATGAGTGCAATTATGGCTATACCGATAACTCCCAAGTCTACAAATCAAACATTCATCTCTCATCTCATTTAGTTTCTCAGACATCTCACTAACTTCTCTGCTGCCTAGTCAGAAACTGAGCTCTGGAAGACTTATCTATGTTATTCAAAGTCTCACAATTTGGCCCATTAATCTTTCTGGGCTTATTACATATTACCCCATCTTTACATGTTACCTTACAGTTATTCACCGCCCCCAAATGCACGTGTGGCCATCACTGCTCCCCCTGGATTGCTGCAGCACCCACCAGGGGGTGGTGGCATCCACTATGGCAATCACTGGGCTAAATCAAAATTTTTGGTTTCTGGGACCTTTTAAACAATTAAAAATTTCTGAAGATCTCAAAGAGTTCTTGGTTATATGTGTTATATCTATAGATATTTGTTGTTGGTTCATTGGTTTTTCCAACTCTTCATGACCCCATTTAAGGCTTTCTTGGCAAAGATTCCGTTCTCCAACTCATTTTCCAGATGAAAAAACTGAGTCAAATAAGGTTAAGTGACTTGCCCAGGATCACACAGTTAGCAAGTATCTGAGGCCAGATTTGAACTCAGGAAAGTGAGTCTTCCTGACTCCAGGCCTGGCACTGCGCCAACTAGCTGTCTCTATAGACAACATATAATTAAAACATAAAATTTTTAAATATTTTAAAATAAAAATCAACCTGTTATATAATAACACAAATTTTAATGAAAAATAATTGTTACAAAACATTTCATTTGAATGACATTGTTTTACATATTTTTTGCAAAGCCCATCTAGCTTAATAATACAACTGGATCCTCATATCTGTTTCTGTACTCAACTGGTTGTTTTGATAAATATAAAGACAATCCAGCCTCACACAGATATTTGGTTGGAAAAGGGAGGAATATTTTAATAGGCAGATAACATCTTAATATTACTATGAAAATAATTTTGACCTTGAAAAGATCTTGAAGACCCCCTAGACCACACACTGAGAACTTGAGAGCACTGAGCTGATTTTAAAAGAATATTCAATAAGGATAAATGTAAAATGTAAGTCTTCTTGTTGTTCAGTCATTTTGGTTGTCTGACTGTGATCCTATTTGGGGTTTTCTTGACAAATACTGGAGTGGTTTGCCATTTCCTTCTCCAGTCCATTTTACAGATGAGGAAACTGAGGCAGACAGGATTAAGCTAATATTTGAGATGAAATTTGAGCTCAGGTCTTCTTAATTCCAAACTTGGCAAGCCCCAAGATTTATTATTTCCTTTGGTCTTAGGCAAAATACTTCTAAGACAGAAGGGTTAAAACAAACAAGCATTGTTGAATTTGATTTTTGTAAATTGCATCGCTTTTTTTTTTTAAACTGACCCTAGAAAACAGATCACTGGAAGTTTCCTTCCAAGTCTGAATTGGTTTGGCTTTCCTGTATCTGAATGCCAACTCTTTGGGGCTCCCTTCTCTCGAGGGTCCATTTCCCTTTCCAGCCCACTTCCGATACTCCTCACTGGGGCGCCCCATGTGAGGTCTGCCTTGGAATGGTCAGGAGTGAACTGACCAGCCCATTCCATCTCACAGACTCTGAAGTGGCCATCAGATAGTAATAGCTCAATTACCCCTTAGGGCTTATTTGTGTTCTGAATCAATAACTCTGCTGTAAAGGACTCCATACCCAATTAAGCCTCCCCTGATCCATCCAGTCCTCATAAATGCCTGCCAACATCAAGCACGTGTTAAGATGTATAGCTGTGTCTAAATATAAATTAGCAGCAGAAAGACAAAGCAGGCCGAGTTCAGCTGTGTTTAGGTATTTTGCCATTTACCCAAGTAAGAAGGGGCCTTGGGAATACACAAGTGATTTTTACAAGTACAAGGTAGTCCCAGCTACCTTCTGGCTGTTTGAAAAGTGGGTCACTGAGCATTACAAATAAAGTCAAGAAACCAAGGCTAGATGGGGGTGGTTCCTAAAAATAACTAGGAAATAAGTGGTTTTTAAAAATGAAGATTTCAGCAAAAAATAAGTGATAAATAGAAAGCTTTTGAGCTAAAGAATGGGAAACTCCTGAATTATGGATTATCTGACTTTATTCCCTCATCTGACACTGAATGATTATGTGATCGTGAGCATTTCTCACAAGGCTCTGGGCAGATCTCTGAGACTATAAATTGGCAGAGAAGGTAGATATCCTGCCCTGGTAGAAGGAATTTCCTCATTCAGGAGTTCTCAATACCCAAGAAATCAAAGGTTCAGTTCAGTGCCTCTCCCCATTTTAATGCAACTTGAGAAATTCCACACCAAAAGGTACTTGTTACATGTTCCACCAACCTCTGCCCCAAAATACCAATAAAGCTAAAAAATGAATGGAGGAAGGTATCCTCCGATTACAAAGAAAAGAAGCCATCCCTAAGAAGGAGGGAGATCTTTCAGATGTTCTAGAAGGGATATCTCCATTGTTGTTCAGCCTCCCCTTCTATATGATTTGCTGAAGGATATGAAGTTTTTTTATTAAAGCAGAGAAGAGTCAGAGGAAAAATATACATCCTTTCTTTTGCAGACAGGTGGGACGAGGAGGACAAAACACTCTAAATCTATACATTATCACTAGATTGGTTATTTCTAACCAGGTTTTTGTTGTTATGGGGGATTATTCAATTTCAGCAAGATGAGAGAATAAATCTCTCTTTGAAATGGGAATCTCTCTGATATGCACAAATGATTGTGGAAGAGGTAAAAAATCAAAATTTTGCAAAATAGAATATAGTAAAATAATTTTTTATCCTTTTTTAAACTCTCATTTTTTGTCTTAGATTCAATACTTTGTATTGGTTCCAAGGCATTAGAGTGGTAAGATCTAGGCAACTGGAGTTCGGTAACTTGCCCAGGGTCACCCTGCTAGGAAGTGAGGAAAATAATTTTTAAAAAATTAGAACAGTGTGCTCATCATTTGGGGGTCGCAAAAATTCATTTAATAAATTAGAATCCCCAACATGCCCCTTTTTGCAGTGGGCAGATTTCTTGACAGAAATCATATAGTAATCAATTTCATAAAGGCCATTTAGTGTTCTCCATCCTAATTACTTTTTCCCACAAGACAGGAGAAAAAAACATTGCACCAGAATTCAAGGACTAGAACATGATAGAGCAGCTGGCAGGAATCAAACTCTCTCTCTCTCTGTCTCTCCTGTCTGTCTGTCTGTCTCTCTCTCTCTCTCACACACACACGTGCATGCATACACACACACACACACACACACACACACACACACACACACACACACACCCCATACACACACGCCTGCCCCTTTTACCACTTCCTGTCCCACAAAGTTAAGGACCAATAAATAAATACTCAAGTCACACACAACTCAAGAAAATGTGGAAAAAACACTGAGATCCCTCTGTAGAATACAGACACACAACACCTGTGGTCACTTACTATAGTGCTCTTTGGATGTTTAACTTAAATAGCCATAATTACATTTAAATGTGCAATACAAGTCAGGACAATTTTTCTTTAATTTAGCTCTTTAAGACTCAGGAACGGATGTGACCCGAATTCCCAGGAATTACAGCAGTCTCGGTAACCAGCCTTCAAAAACCATCACTCCAATAAATCAACAACTACCCTTTGGATCCAGGTTTCAGGCTTGCAAATACTTTGGGGTTTTTAAGAGCGTGTGAGAGTTCATTGAGGAAGGAGAGGAAATGAGAATCTTTCTCTGATTTCTTAGACTCAAAAATGACAACGAGGGTAAAGTGAGGCTCTGGGCGGGTGAGGAAGTAAGTGCTCTGAACTTTGTCATCATAGAAGTGGACGATTTTCTCCAGCGTGTTCAGGTCAGAGGTCCGGTCAGTCATGATCATGATGACGTTGGGCCAGTGCATGACGGGCCTGTCGCTGGGCAGGGACACCACGGCCGGGTACTGGTCCACTCCCTTGGGGGCCTCTCGGTAGGAATGGGGGTGGTGGTAGCCGTGCCCCTGGAAGCTTTCCGACCCCCGGTTGTCAAAGATCAAAGAGACGTTGGCGGCGTCGTACTTCCTGATGAAGCTCGAGATCTTCCCGAAAAGGTCAGGGTTGGCTTTGGCGGTCAGTGCTTTCATCTCCGAAGCGGTCGTCTGGCGGCTCAGGGCCTCATGGAAATAAAAGCTGAACTTGGCGAGGAGCATGTTCTTGAGCTTCATCAACCACAGGAAGAGGTGGGGGGGCTGCACGGCCTTCTGGGACTGCCCCCCAAACAGGTGCTTCTTGGTCTCCCGCTGCTTTTCAAAGATCTGGCCCCATGTCTGCAGCTTGGTGTGGGCGCTGTGCAAGTTGACCAGGGACGGAAGGAACTTCCACTCAGAGATCTGAGCCTGCGACTTTAAGAGATGGGCCAGGACGTCGACTTCCAGTTGGAAACTGCTCTCCAAAGGGCTGAGAATTGGGTGGTGAAATCTAGAGGGAGAAAAAAAAATGTTTTAATAGAAATAAGTAGAAATATGACTCCATATAAATTTTGTGGCCAAATAAATATACTGGCCAGCTAAAGGATAGGACAGTTGGTCAGCCCTGCCTCCCAAACATGGAAACAACATAATTACTACTAATAAAAGCCAGCCCATAGAACTTTATAAAGGGCAGGTTGTATCTTATCTCATCTGATCCTGCCCAGACTTCAGGTGCTGCTCTTATCCCCATTTTACAGATAAGGAAATGAATGCTGATTAAGGGTCTTGCCCTGGGGAAGTGTCTGAGAATGTCTTGACCACCAAGCCACCAAGATGTTTTTAAAAAGGCAATCAGTAGAGTTACTATATAATCTTTAATGATCTTTATTTTGGCTTCTTCTCCACTCACTGTCTTGAGTCAATAAGACTCACATTTATCCAGAACTTTATCATCAGGAAGCACTCTTCTCAAAATAAGGCAGGCAGTGCATAGGCACTGGCTGCAGCTCCCCTCACTCCCCTTAGTTCAGAACTGGAACCCTCCTTGCTGCCGGGTTGTCCCCCTCTCCATCACTCAGTCGTCTCTCCTCCTTTCTACCATCCACTCAGAATCCCAGAAGCTGTTGTCTACAGGCTCTCAGGTGACTCCTCTTCTTTCCTCAATGAGGTCAGGACACAGTTCACAATTTTCCCTCCCTACTGCAAGGGGATGTCAGAAACACTGACTCTCCCTCAAACAGCCAAGTATTCCCTCCTCCCGCCACCCTCAGCCCCCCACAAAGGGCATGCCCTCACTCTTCCAGCACCCCTAAATGTATGCCCTCCCTCCTGGCATACTCTGCCTCCTAACCCGACTTTTCATCCTCACGTTATCCTCTAATCCCATCACCCCTTGATTCTCTCTAGGCCATCGCCCTGCCCTAGCCAGTCCCCTCTTGTCTGGACACCATCTTGACTCCTTGATGAAATGACTTAACTCTCCACTGTCTTCCTCTGTGGAATCTCTAGCTCGCTTATCATTTCACTGATTATATCCAGGCAAGCCTCTGCCTTGGATCACTCCCACCAAGCACTGCCCCCTTGTGTCTACACACGTGCTCCTGCTGAGAGCACCTCGGATCACTGGGCCCTTGCTGTGGCCAGGTAGCCCTGCTGCACCTCCCTCAGAGGCCCACTGTCCTCTCTCCACAACTGCTCCTTCCTCCTCCTCCAACCTTCCATTACCCTCATCTGACAGCCTTGTCTCTTATTCTACAGAAAAATCTGAGCTCTTTCTTTTCACCCCTTTCTCATCTCCTATCACTCAGGAGCCTTCTGCCACTCTGTCCTTTCTCCCTGTCTAACATGAAGAAGCAGCCTTCCTCTTCACTAAGCCTAACCCTTCAAACAAGCCTATTCCACCCTTTCTCCTCTGACAGAGAGTTCCCTGTCATCTCCACTCTTACTGACTTTCAATCTCTCCCTCTCTGCTGGCTCATTCCTCCCCATCTACCTAAGAAATGCCCGTGTCTCTCTGATCCTGAAAAAACCCTCAATCCATCCTTCCATCTCCACAATCATCCTCTCCCTCTGCCCTTTGTAGCAAAACACTTAGAAATGGCCCTCTACTTTATTTTTTTCCCATTCTTTTCTTAACCACTTACAATCTGGCTTCTGACCTCAGCATTCCACCCAACGGCCTTCCCCGTCCTCATTCTCCTCGCTGTCTCTGCAGCCCTTGACACTGTTCATCCCGCTCTCCTCCTTCGTGCCCTCTTCTCTCTCCAGCCTCTCCTCCTACCTAGATGGCTCTCCTTTTATCTCCTTTGCTGGGCTCCCTCCAGATGGCAGCCTCTAAGTGGAAGTGTCACTCATCAACACCCCCTCTATGCTCCTCTTGGTGAACTCCACAGCTCCATGGATTCCATGACCAACTCTATGCTGAAGATTCTCAAATCTCCCTTTTCTGTCCCAATATCTCTGGCCACCTGAAAGCTCCAATCTCCAACTGCCTTTCAGACATCTCCAGCTGGATGTCCAGCAGCCATCCTAAACTCAATTATGCCAAAATGGAACCCAACACCTGGACTACTGCAATAGCCACCAGGGAGTGGGGGTGTCTGCCTGCCTCAAGTCTCTCCCCACCCTAATTCAGCTTCCCTACAACCAGTGCCTCGATCTTCCTAAAGAGCAGGTCTTACCATGCCTCCCCTCTTCTCAATAAAGTCTGGGATTCCTCACTGCCTCCAGGAGCAAATACAAAACTCTTTGGTATTCAAAGCCCTTCACAACTTACTCCTACCTCTCTTTCTGGTCTTCTCACACTAGACTCTTCTACACATACTCCTTGGCTGTCCCATGAACAAGATGCCCCATCTCTTAGCTCCAGACATTTTCTCTGGTCTCCTCCATGCCTAGAATGCTCTCCCTCTTCCATTCCCATTATTCACACCACTGGCTTCCTCCAAATCCCAACTAAAATTCTACCTCCTACAGAACGCCTTCCTTCTCTAATTATTTCCTGTTTATCCTGAATGTAGCTTGCTTTGTGTTCTGGGTTTGTATATCATCTTCCTCATTAGATTGTAAGCTTTCATAAAATTTTAAACCCTTATGTTCTGTTTTAGAATCGATATTAAATACTGATGCTAAAAAAACAAACAAACAAAAACCCCTGAAACATCTTAGAATCAAAACTGTATTGGTTCCAAGGCAGAAGAGTGGTAATGGCTAGGTAATGGGGGGGTTAAGCGACTTGCCCAGGGTCACATAGCTAGGAAATGTCTGAGGCCAGATTTGTACCCAGGACTTCTCTAGGCCTGGCTCTCTGAGCCACCCAGCTCCCCCCAAGTACTGATTCTTAATGCAGAAGAACAATAAGAGTGAGGCAATTGGGGGGGGGGGCGGGGGGTTAAGTGACTTGCCCAGGGTCACACAGCTAGGAAGAGTTTGAGGCCAATGTGAACCCAGGTCCTCCCGACTCCAGTGCTCTGTCCACTGTATACCAGTCTGTATGAGCCAGACTGTAAGCTTCTTGAAGGCGGGCCTGTTTTTTGCCTTTTTTCATAGAATTCCAAGATCAGGACATAGCACTGTGCCTGGCACATAGTAGGAACTTAATAAATGTTCACTGACAGCCTGAAAAATGACTAATAGACACATTTTATAAATAAGAAAAGTAGGGTTCAGTAAAGTTAAGACATTTTCCAATGGTCATACAACTAAGGGGTACTGCCAACCCTCAAACTTTGGTCTTCTGACCCCAAGACCAGGGCTGTCTAAAATATAATAGGCTGCCTGTTTCTAATCTAATAGCCCAGGTATAATTTATCTTTGTCTCCTCTCAGGGCCCATCTATCACTTTTTTCTTTCCTGATGAGAAAAGCATCCTGGCCTCATATTCTCAGATAGGGCTGTACTGATTCAGGAGGTTTCTCTTCTGTTAAATACCCAGGAACCATCCTTAAAACTGTTCAACCTTTAGAAAGATTTATAGAAAACTACAATTTCTCTGGCAGGATAATCTTAACAGGGGAGTCTTTTTTACACAGCTAGTCCATGGGCATTTAGATATTAGATTTTTAGAAGTCTCCCTATCCATACCTGGGGGAAATGAGAAGAAAAAAGGTAAGGGATGAACAAACTCAGATTCCATGAAGAAGTTAGGTGGTTCAGTGGACAGAGAATGGAACTCTGGAGTCAAGAAGACCCGAGTTCAAATCCAGAACAGGCAACAATTCAAGAATTGGAAGGCTGCCATCCAAATTTCCCCCTTCCCTGACCAGTTCTCTTCTCTAAGCTAAGCATCATCAACTTCTTCAACTTAACATGGTATAGCATGGTCACCTCCATGACCCAGTTAATGTATTCTAACATGGGGCCTCAAACTGTTCCCAAGACTAGAGTGATGGTCTGTGAGAGGGATCCAATGAGAATTTTAACAAGTGGTGCAGTAAGAATGTTCCCCTTCTCTGCTATGGGACTCAAGCTTTTATTAATATGGCCTAAGAATATAAACCTAGAAAAGACCAAGAAGGAAGCCTCTATGGCAGACGGATGGGAGATCTTGAACCAGAATCAATCTTTCAAATGAGAATTCATTATGAGATTACTATTACCAGGAACTAGACTAGGTGCAAGGGAATTGAGAAACAAAAAGGCAACAATCCCTTCCCTCCAGGAGCTTATATTCTATCAGGAACTGCAGAGATGAAAATCTCACTGAAATCTGCACCATTGGAGAAGAAATTACAGTTTCTGTAAATCCTGGTTTTAAGGGTGGTTCCAGGATAGTTAACAGGAGAGAGACCTCCTAAATCAGGGTGGAGACGGAGCTTTTTTCATCGCCTTTGGGGGGTATGCTCACATCAGTGAGAACATGTAGTCAATGAAGGAGAAAATCCCATTAACTTTTTTCATCCTGCTGCTCTCTCACCCTGAGCTTGCCCTTGGCCAGAATCCCTAGGTCTTTTTCAAATGAACTGCTCCCTAAACAGACCTCCCTCATTCTGTTCTGGTACAGCAGATTTCTTGGAAGCCACATGCAAGATTGTGGATTTGTCTTCACATTTCCCCTTGCTCACTTCTCACCTGTGAAATGTTTTGGACATTCAATCCTGCCAGCCAGCAGGTCACCTATCCCCATCTACTGTGGTCAGAAGAATATGAGCAGCACCTGGCTAGTGTTCCAGGCAAAGATAAAATGCTAGATGGAACAGGGCCTTGAGGACACTACTGAGCCTGGAGTTCTATGAAGGAGACAGCTACTGAGATCCAAACAAAACCATTTTTGTTTGAGTAATCTATTGCCATCAAAAAAATCAATAAACATCTATTGAGCCCTACTATGAGCCAGGAACTGGGCTAAGCACTGGGGATACAAGAAGAGGCAAGACAAGCCCGAGGAGATCATAATCTAACAAGGGAGGCAACATACAAACAAATACAGACAAACAAGCTACATACAAGATAAACAGGAAATAATTAACAGAGGGAAGGCACTAGAATTAAGGCACTGGGGAAGGCTTCTTGTGGAAGGTTTGAGGTTTGAAGGAAGCCAGAGAAGTAGGTAGCTGGAGCAGAAAAGGGGAAGCATTCCACACATGGTAGGCAACCATGAGATGGAGGGTCTTGTTCATGGAAGGGCCAGGAGTCCAGTGTCACTGGATTGAAGAGTACATGGGGGGTGGGGAGGGTAAGGTTTAAGAAGAATGGAAATATAGGAGGGGGGTAGGCTATGAAGGGCTTTGAATACCAAGCAGTATATATTAACTGCTCCTGGAGGCCAGAGGAACCAGGGGAGTTTTCTGCCTTTAGGAAATTCGATTTAATGCCTGAATGGCCTGGAGTGAGAGAGAGACTTGAAGCAGGCAGAACCTCAAAAGGTATTTTAGTTGTTCAGATGTGAGGTGTAGCAATCAGATTTTTACCTAACAAAGAATATGAGACTGTTTCTCTGGGAACAACATTGTTTATTTTAAAGAGATAATATGTGTCTGCTAACAAAGAATGGCTCACACTGGCTTCCTGAGTGAGAAGAGAGTGAGCAAATACTATTTTGCTATAAAGGGAGTTGTGTCCTCTTTCTGACTAGCCTGGCCTTAGGATCTCTCCTGACAGTTCCCAATTGGTGATTATTTCGAAAGAGGAGGTGGATTAGGGACCTCAACTCCTCCCTCATTACTTCATCACAGAAGGTCTGGGGCCTGGAAGAGGCTGGCACATTCTGCCAGTGGCCAGTTGGAAGGGAATTTCTCTCCATTATGTCACTTTGTTAGATGTCATCAATCAGTGACCTGAAGGTCATTTACCACTGAGATGTGTAGGTATAGACAAACCCTTAGAGAAAGGAAGTTGAGACCAATAAGACAGGAAACTGATCCCACAGGCACTGCCCCACTGAGTGGTGCCAAGAAAATTAAGAAACTATGGTTGGTTCCTGAGATGTGATGTGTGAGAGTTAGCAGGTAGAGAAAACGGCTTATAAGGTCAGACCCAGCAGGAAGTGGTCTTCTTCTGGCTGGAGCTTAGAACCTGAAGGTACCCTTGTCAGTGGGGATCTTCAATCCATCATGGAGGCCAATAGAGTAGTAAGCTAAGCAACTCTATCTCTTTCCTACCTTTCCCCCTCTTTACTATTACTTCTTTGATGTAATAGAGTTATTAAAGCTACTAGCAGCCTCATAATTTAATTTTAACTATTACAAGCCTGACCACTATATTTGAAGTGAGTTCAACATTACAGCTCAGCCCACTCAATCTTTCAGCTGGGTCAGGGTTCACCATAGCTGGTCAGCCCTTCCCTTACTACTTTTATCTTTTTTTTTTTTAAACCCTTGTACTTCGGTGTATTGTCTCATAGGTGGAAGAGTGGTAAGGGTGGGCAATGGGGGTCAAGTGACCTGCCCAGGGTCACACAGCTGGGAAGTGGCTGAGGCCGGGTTTGAACCTAGGACCTCCTGTCTCTAGGCCTGACTCTCACTCCACTGAGCTACCCAGCTGCCCCTCCTTACTACTTTTATCTTAACAAAAGAAGGAAGGTTTCATAGCCTGGGGAGTAAAACTGGATTTCTGGAATTCTGTACCAAATTTCAGCTTGATCTTGGGGAGGGCTAAAGGGAATATTATTTCACAAAAATATCACAATTCAATATTAATTTTCCACAGAGGTGATAAGAGCCTGCACTAGAGAGATGGCAGTGTCAAAGGAAAAAAGGGGGCATATTGAAGATATATTGCAAAAAAACGAAATCAATAGGCCTTGGCAAAAGCTCAAATATGGGTGGAGGGGGTAAAAGATAGGGAAGTGTCTGGGATGACTCCAGGGTTGTGAGCCTGAGGGACTGTGAGGGCAGTGATGCTTTCTATCATAACAGGGAGAGTAGAGGAAAGGATTTTAGGGGAAAAGACAATGAGTTCTGTTTTGGTCCAGTTTAAGATAATATCTGAAAGGCAGCTCAAGATGGGAGACTGAAAGTCAGCAGAGATACTGGGAAAGGAAAGGTAGATCTGAGAATGGCCCAAGACGGAGCCCGGAGGGCCATTTTTTCCTCTGCCATCAGATATGGCAGCTAAGAAAGCCAAAGTGATCTTCAGCTGCATTAAGAGAGAGACAATGCCTATAAATAAGGAGGTGATGTTCCTACCCAAATCTGCCCTGGTCAGATCCCAGCTGGAGTTGCCTTCATCAATGTAAAACTTGAAACAGTCATCTATCTCCAAGACTATTTTAGCCACAAAACCCTCTAGGAAAGACTGACAGAGCCCATACATGGTGAAAATGGAGGGGAATATTATGGAGAAATTCTGAAACTAAGCAGAGTAGATTAAGCTTATACAGAAACATTTTTGCATAAAGGAAGCATTTAATACACAAAATGAATATTCACTATTTTTGAGGGTAAAATTCTTGCTAACATCAAAATATTCCCCACAGTGATAATTCTGTGAAGCCTACTACAACCCTTACTATAGCCATTCCACTTCTGATTAGAAGCTACAAAGAGGCAAAGGGAGGCTTCCAAACACTGCTCCTGGTTCATAGGATCAGAGTTATAGGGACCCCAGAGCCCAATCCCTTTATTTTACAAATAAGAAAACCAATGACCAATCCAAGGTCACAGGCAGTGAGTGTCAGACAGGACTAGAACCCAAGTTATCAGACTCTAGGGCCAGTGAAGTTAGCCAATCACAACAAACCAAAAATTTCAGAAGATGGTCGTCTCCCCTAGATTTTTTTTCTTCCAAGTTAGTTAAACACCATATGCCCATTTGGCATGAACTCTACATTCTGGTTTAACTCCTTAAGACTCCATGTCCTTCCTAAAACATGGCAGCCAAAATGGAACCCAGTCCTAGTAATGTTGTCTGAGTTCCAAGGAACATGTACAGAGAGAGTATCACCTGATCCCTAAATGCTATCCCTCTCTGTGCAACCAAAGTGCAGTGCTACCACTAAGCTTGCTATCCATAAAGACTTGCCAACCTGGTTCAGATGAATTACTGTACAGAGAATCCAGTTGGCAGAGTTGGCTAGAGCACTGGACTTGAAGTGAGGAAGACCTGAGTTTAAATCAGGCCTCAGTTACTTACTAGTTGTGTGATCCTTCCTCCAAGGGCTGTTATGAGGATGAAATCATGTATTCTGTGGACCCTTTGTGATCCACCAATTAGAACTGGTAGGGAACCAAGAATATGGCCAGATAGCTACTGAAATTACTTAGAGTAATTAAAATTAAAAATTTTAAGTGCTTTGTAATAAACGCTGTCATTAGTTTTCCTATCTGCTTCCCTTTTCCTCATTTCCAATATTGTCCTTAAAAGACCATGAATTCATTATATGATCCTTGAGAAAAAATGTTGGCCTAGCTCTTCCCCAGACACATAGAATGCATTCACCATTTATTAGGGGTGAGTAACAAAGTTATTTTTTCATTCTTAAGAGCAGCTAAAAAATTCATGCTAATGGAGGCTTTGGATTAGCAGTACACTGCATCATCTCCCACTTCCATGCTGTTCAGTGTCTGGTAGCTTTTCATGTTTCACTCCAGAGCAAGATTTGTTAAATTGTTGTAATGCAAAAATACACATTTTAGCCACGCTAGAGATCTTGAAAGTTCTGAAAGCAGCACAAATTGACAACTTTGTGATGAGAAGATCTACTCTAATTATTGTAAGGGCTCCGAACTGTCTCCAAGAAACAAAAGAGATTCTCAACAAGACAGGTTCTTACAACATTATTATTTTTTTTTTTAAAACCTTACCTTCCGTCTTGGAGTCAATGCTGTGTATTGGCTCCAAGGCAGAAGAGTGGTAAGGGTAGGCAATGGGGGTCAAGTGACTTGCCCAGGGTCACACAAATGGGAAGTGTCTGAGGCCAGATTTGAACCTAGGACCTCCTGTCTCTAAGCCTGGCTCTCAATCCACTGAGCTTCCCAGCTGCCCCCTTCTTACGCATTCTAATGAGCACATAGTGGTGGTTTGAGAAACATTCAACTTCTGAACATTTACACAATTCTGCATTCCTCTGAGGAATGTCCAGTCCCTTCACTTTAAATTGGCTGCAAGTCCTTCTGGTAAGCTAAAGTCAAAGAGGCCATCCAGTCTAGAACACAGACTGGAGCTATAGAACCTGGGTCGGAACCACTTATATAACCCTGAGCAAATGGGTGAATCTCTTTGGCCCTGTTTCCTCTTTCAAACAAACAAACAAACAAACAAAAAAAACCCTATGTATCCATTCCAAGATAGAAGAGTAGTAAGTCTTAGGTAATGGGGGAAGTGACTTTCCCAGGATCACACAACTAAGATGTGTGTGAGGCCAGATTGGACCTCCCATCTCTAGGCCTGGCTCTCTATCCACTAAGCCACATTGCGGCCCCTTCCTCTTCTGTAATTAAGAGGTAGATTATAGTACCTCTAGATCAGCTCTAAATCTATGAACCTTTGGTTCAGGAACCTATCTAAAAACACTAGCAAGAAAACTGGGGTTAAGAGGTCCAGATTCCTGCTATTAACTCATTGTGAGACTTTAACTTAACCCTGGTCCTTAATTTTCTCATCTTTAATAGGAGGGAGTTGGACTAAATCAAGAGTTCTTAATCTTTTTGGTGTCCTAGATCCCTACAGCAGGTGGTTGAAGCCTATGGAGCCCTCCTCAGAGTTGTTTTTCAATGACAGAAGGAATTGTTAAATTTCAAATAAAAGTTATTGAAAAATAAAGTTATCTTTTGACATCCCATCTAAGTTTAGGAACTTCCTGAAAACTATCCATTGCCCCCTCGGTCAGGAACCCTTGTTGTAGTTGATCTGTCGATAGCTAACCATCATTTACATGCTGCTTTAAGACTTGCAAAATGCTTTACAAGTATTACTCCCTTTGATCCTCTCAACACCTTGATAGATATTATCCTCATTTTACAGATGAGGAAACTGAGGCCAACAGAGGGCAAGTGACTTGACACAGAGCTCTTGTTTGGAGCTGAATTTGAATTCAGGTCTTCCTAAGTCCAGGTCCAGAGCTCCATCTACTGTACCACCCAACTACCTTCAGTATCTTCTGATTCTAAAATCTTCTGATTTAAAACAACGGCCAACAGTGATACTGAACATGTTCTCCATATGCATATTAGGTGCCTCAAGGGCTCTGTGTGTAAAGCCATTCCACTATAGTAGAAGGGCTTAGGATTTTTTTTTAGTAAGCATTAACCCTGCTGAACCACATATTAGGAACTTACAAATTGTTTCATTAATAGTCTTGCCTTTAGTGAGAATTCTAGCAACTGAAAGAGCTCCAGCAGAGAAGCTTTGCCCTCTGAAATGCAAATGGCAACCACATGAAGTCCTGTTATTTCAAATGATACTATTTCTATTCCAGCTATAAACTTAGGTAAAAAAAAAAAAAAAAAAAAAAAAAAAAGGAAACCACTGAATAAAACCTCCCATACCATGGAAAACAGCAGGGGTTCAATGTGTGTGCTCCAGCAAACGACTCATGGTATAATAAAATGTCTTATCCATATTCTTATTCTTCTTTCATGAGATTAAATATTAATTTTCATGAAGAGGCACAGACAAGTGTAGGTAGGATGCAACATAACCAACAAGAAAATGAGAAAAATAGGGCAAAGTATATTCCTGAGAAATTGTGCAGTAGCAAGAAAACATGAACTGACTGTGTGGCAAGAGGGAAGGATTACAGGTAGGCAGTCAGGGGATGCCATTGGCATCTTTGTGATGTTAAGAAAGCAAGGCAGGCCTCCAGAACCATGCATGCACCCCCTGAGCAGAACTAGGGGGCAGGGAGGAAAAAAACAAGAGACACAGGATGACCAGGCACAGAGAAAGTATGATCTGAATGATCGAAGGGACCCCCTGACCTTGAAGATCCTCCATCCAGGAATATTTAAGTATCTTCCAAGATTTTTTTTTACTGGGCAAAGAATGGAAAGATTATCTGGTATTGTTTTGTGCTCATTGTATACTGCAGAACCAGGTTAAAATATTGAAAGCTAACTAGCACTGGTCTGGGGAAAATCTCTACTGCTACCACTTAAAAAAATATACAACTCACACCAGATCCCATTGTCCCTTTAGGAATTTACCTTCTGAAAAAATAGCCATGCTTACCCAACAAGGGCTGAATTAGAACAACCCTCCTTCCTAAGCATTTACCATACCTACTTCAGACCTTTAACCTACTAAAAAATCCTTTATTTGAAAGGCATCGCCCTAAATGGCACTCAAGAAGGCATAGCAGTCCATTCATTTTATCTTCCAGAATTTAAAACAAGAAAAAAGAAAAAGAGAGCAGGAAAAACACCTTCAAAATTATTCTACTCTGAACCCAATTAGCATTCTTAAGGAAAACCAGGGGGAAAAAAAAGGTTGGGTTTTTGTTTTTTTTTTTTTAATCTGTTTCCAATTTATCTCAGCAAGCAGGCTGGGTCTTTGCAACAACTCACAGTAGACAGGCCTTTAAAATCAAAGCCAAGGTTTTAGGCTTTATGTATTCATCAAGTTTGTTCCATTTCTGAATACAAAAACACCCTTTTAGTTGAAAGAGTATACTAGCTGGAGAATTTTTTATGATGCCATTTATGCTCTGAATGTAGTTTATTCGCCCAGCAGGAACTGACCCATTATGTCAAAAATTGAGTGCATTAGTTCTTCTGAAACAATATGGGACCAAAGGGTAAATTACTCTTCAGAATGCTGAGACCTCAAAAAAAAAAAAAAGAGCTAATAGTTTTCTGATGCACAGCACCAAATCAAAATCTACCCTGCCTGCCACAAAGGCGAAGTACCAGGCAAAATAAGGACAGTATTCAAGTGGATCCTTCATTCTAAGGAAACTCAGTACAGTGCACAGAGCTTTGAACTTTCAGAACTGGCAAAATTGGGAACTAATTTTGGGGAAGTTAATCCCCAAGCCTCTAATTGAAGGAATTCTCATATGAGGGTATATAGTATGCTAGACAAAGGCACTCTGGGAAAGTGGGATACTGTGGCTTTCTTTTATCAAACATTTCAAGACTAAAAGGGATAGGGTCTGGGTAGGTGATTTCACTGGTCTGAGAACTACCAGAGGAGGAGACTTCCTGCACTGAGAACTTTACCAGGAGGTTAAGTGACTTGTCCAGGGTCACATAGCCAGTAGGCATCAGAGGCAAGACTTAAAGCTGGGTCTTCCTGGTTTCCCCCATGTCATACTGCCTCTCACCTAAACATAAAGAAGAAAAGGGGAGTCTCAAGCCCTGGTAGCTAAATATAAAACCAGGGTATGTTCAGGAAGAGATGAAATGTTGATGACTAATAAACACTAGAATAAAGTGGGGAATGGCTGAACAAATTATGGTGCATGAATGTAATGGAATATTGCTGTACAAACAAAATAGCCACCATAGCACTTAGAGCCTCAAGAGGAAGGGCAAAGCGAAAGACCCCAGGAAAAAAATCTACACTAGATTGTAAAATAAAACAACCTGTCTAGGAAGTTGGGGTTAGATTAATTGGGATGACCCATTCTGGTCCCAGTGTCCACACAGACATTAAAATGCACATCCCTCTTTTCAGCAGAGAAGTGTGGAAGGCTGTCTACATGAGCGCCAGAGGCAGCTGTCAGATGGTTTTCCTTCATTGTAAATTCCCCTTTGTTATAATGGACTCTTCCATCTGAGGCAGGGAGTGATGATCATACATAAACTTGGGAATAAAAAAGTCCTAGGGCTCAATGGTCAGACTAGAATCATGTTTAGAATCATGAAGGAAAATCAGAAAGTGCTGTTCAGGTGGCAGTTAGGTGGCTCAGTGGACAAAAAGCCAGGCCTGGAGACTGGAGGTCCTGGGTTCAAATCTGGCCTCAGGCACTTCCCAGTGGTGTGTCCCTGAAAAAGTCACTTAACTCCATTTGCCTAGCTTTTACCACTCTTCTGCTCTTCTTCCTTGGAATGATACCTAGGAACAATTCTAAGACAGAAGGTAAGGGTTAAAAAAAAAAAAAAAAAAAGATATGTTACAGAGGCAGCTAGATAGCACAGTGGATAGAGCACCAGGGCTGGAGGGGGGAGGACCTGGGTTCAAATTTGACCTCAGATAGTTCTTATCTATATGACCCTGGGCAAGACACTTAATTGTGATTGTCTATCAATAGTGCAGAAAGTAAGGGTTTAAAAAAACAAATTACAAATGAATCACCAATATGAATCAATGGCAGAAGTTTCTGTATCACAAGTTCCCTCCATGGATGAGATTCCAAGTCTAATACTCTTCCAACCACTCCCACACTCAGAAGCAAAACTTAAAATTTAGTATGACAATCTGCACCTGAGAGACATGTCTTAGTGGATACAGAAGCAGCCTAGAATCAGGAAAACTCGGGTTTTTAATTTACTTTCAACACAACTTGGTTGTGTGACCTGGGAAAATCATTTCAACTCTGAGTTATAAACACCCACATGGAAGTAATGTTCCTAATTGCTAATAAGAGAAGTGAAAATTACAACACCCCTGAGGTTCCACTTCACACTCACCAGAGGAGCACAGAGGATAACAAAGGAAAATGACAGTCACTGAAGGTGCTGTTGGAAGACTGGCCCACTCACACTCTATTGGTGGAGTCAGGAAATGATCCATCCACCAGGGAGGCCTATTTGGAATCCAACCCTCAGCATGTACCCCAATGAGATCAGAAGCAGACGGAAAGGACCCAAATGCCCAAAAATACTGAGGGAAGCACTTTTTGTTGTAGAAAAGACCTGGAAACAAGGGGTATCCATCAACTGGGGAGCAGCTGAATCATTTATGGTATAGGAAGGTAACAGAATATTACTGAACCATGTGAAATGGAGGAAAGGATTCTGAGAAGTAAGGGAAGATCTAAATGAAACTATATCAAAAGATCTAAGCAGAACCAGGAGAAGAATTTATACAATGCCTATATTGTTATAAAAGAAAACTGCTGAGAAAAAAATGAGAATTCTGTTCAATATAAGGACCAATCATAATTCCTCAAGACTGATGATGACTAAGCTTCCTACCTCTTTGAAGAGAGGTGATAAAACAGAGCTACAAATGAGAAATGTTCTTCTCACAGATGGCCAATGCATGGATATGCTTTGCCTGACTACACTTATTTGTTACAAGGGAAGGGACTTTTTATTTTCAGGAGGAAGAGGGTGGTATAGTTATGGCATAATAGGTTAGTGAGAGTGAGAGTGATACTCCAAAAAAAAAAAAAAAGGAAGAAAAGAATGTCAAACATTTTTAAAAATACTTAGAAAAGGACAGTATGAATTTCAGAAGCAATGTTAGAACTACTGTGATAAATTTAATATGTATTTTAATAAAACAAACCTAGGATGTATGTAATAGTGATTTTTATCACACAATACTTACTTTTTTATATTCTTTATATAAGGAAAGGTTCACATTTGCCAAGTTCCTAACTTAATTCTCAGTGCTCCATGCGAGTGGCTCATCCCTGTATGAGTACAGTAGCCTCCGGGTCCAGAATGGATGACAGACAGACATTTATACACACACACACACACACACACACACACACACACATACATACATACACACACTAAATTCATGCACATATGTATACACATACACATATGTGCAGCTAAATGGCACAACGAATAGAGTCCTGGGCCTGGAGTCAGGAAAACCTGACTGAGTCCAATTCCCATCTCAAACATTTATCAGCTGAGCAATCACTTAACTTCTGTTTGTCTCAATTTCCTCATCTGTAAAAATTGGATAATAAATGTGTCCTTGGAAACTTCCTAGCTATGACCCTAGGCAAGTCACTTAGCCCCTTACTGCTTTTCTACCATGACAACAATATACAGTATCAATTCTAAGACGGAAGATAAGGGTTTAAGGAAATATGGATAATAATAGCATCTTCCTCCCAGGGTTATTGTGAGAATCAAATGAGATAAAAGCAAATAAATCAGAAAAGATAGACAGAAAGTGCTCCATAATTGTTAGCAATCATTTTTATGTACGTGTGTGTGTGTGTATACATATATATATATGCACACACATAATTCTTTTCCTACAATCTCATCACAAAGCATAAAGGAGAGCTAGGGGAAGTGGAGAGGTATGGGGGCTCTCCCCAGTCCCCTGTACCTCCCAGATCCCTAAGTTTTATCTCGATGTTGTGAACACTGACCTGGAGCTGTATTTCTTTAGGATGGACTCTAAGAGGCTGACTAGCTCTTCTGAGTTGATGGACTTCTGAGTGCTCAGCGTGTACATCTTCTCATAGAAGTCAGCAATTTCCACTCGAGCCTGAACAAAGAAACAGAGCTGCTCGGACAAATGGGACAAGAGCTCTTCCAAGTGAGGAATGGCCCCTCCTGCAGCACCACGGCCCGTCACCACCACCTTCTTTAGCTCATTGTGCAGAGAAGTGTAGATGGTCCGGATGGAATCTTTTCTGCTGAAGAAGGACTGGCCACCTGTTCAGGTAAATGGCAAGGGCAGATTACCATGAGAAAAGGCAACTAGAAGAATTAAAATCCACTTTCTAAAATATAAAATCCCTCTGACCTCAAGATCTTACTCTGCAGGTTCTTCTTCAAATTCTTCAAATTAGAATTTGAATATCTCTATGATTTATGATCTCACTAAAAACTGATTAAGGGGAGATATGCTCTTGCAGGAAAAAAAAAGTCTTTACCCCACCTCTGAGGTTCAGATCTGATTCAATGGCTACCACTCTGATCTAGAAGCTCTATGCCTCTCCTGGCAATTTTAAATTAAATAAAATATGCAATTCAGAACAAATCTGTTAAACCTGGCCTTCCCAGGCACTCCTCCATTCTATACTTTAAGTAGAACCTACATCTGAAATAGTTATGGAGACCATCCACAAAGAATCCTGTCTACACCATCTCAGGACATGAAAAACTTCTAATACTTGACAAAGGAATAGATACTAATGAGAATCACAATTTAAATTATTAATAGCAAAAGCCAAGCAGGAATTCAACCATGATTGCAGCTAAGGGCTTCCAAGGGGAACCTGCAAAACCTAGCAGCAATTGTAGAAAGACACAAAGAGGGAGACAACATTTAATCGGCTCCTTAGCAATCACTGGCCTCTGTGTAGTTAATGAATTTAGATGGCTATCATCCTATGCAATCCTTCATTTTAGGAAAAGACCAAAACCAGCAGAAACTCAAAAGAAGAACAGAGAGCAGCTTGCATGATTGTCTTCCTATTCAAATATCTATATCATAGAAAAGATGGTTTGCTTAAAAACCTTTGAAAAAAGTAAAGTTGTTTGTTGACATGACTTATTTAGGCGATTAATCCCAAACCAGTCAATGAAGGAATGCTTTCACTATATTTCCCAATTCTCGTCCATTTTTGTTTCAGATAAGAAGAATTATTTATATTCCTTTTCCATTATCACCTAAAAAAAGATTTCATTCAAAGTTTTCCCTAATTTTTCCCCCAGGTCTTTAATTTCATTGTCATGGGAATTCCTGGCATGGTGTCTCCTCTCAATGCAGATGAACAACTAATCTAGTAATTTATAGGCTCAGTGGACTACCTGGGATCTGAAAGGTTCAAAATAACATGTTCAATAACAACACCAATATGTGCTAGAGGCCAGTCATTTATACAATACACCATACTGCTTCTGAATTTTGCCAACTATCAGCTCCCAATAGATAGCAAAGAAAACAACAGTAAAGGCAAATCCTGATAATGACCTATATATATAAATTCCAGTCTCAGATCCTACCTAGCCTATAATCACTTGTGAACAAACTTGGAGCAGTAGAAAATCTGTGGGGGAAGGTTCTTGGCAAGGAAATACAAAGCATGGAGGTGGGGAATGAAAGCTGTATATGGGTGGTGGCAATTTGGCAGCTACATGAAGGATAGCTTGGAGAAGGAAAAGAGCAGGAGGCAAAAAGACCACCAATTTGAAGTTCATTGTAACAAATCAGGTGAGAGATGATAAGAGTCAAAAGGCTGAAGATATAAAATGTACCAGACTTGGCATCTGACTAGACATGACATCTTATAAAGGGGACAAATGAGTCAAGAATGGCTCTGAGGTTTTGAACTTGGATGACTAATGAATGGTGGAATTCTCACCCCTAGCAGGGGAAGTTCAAAGAGCTCAATTGTGTCAAAAGTAGAAAATATGTCAAGAACGATGAGCACTGACAAAGTCCAATGGATTTAGCAAACAAGTTATCTTTGGTGAGCTTGGACAGAAGAGTTTCGGTCAACTCACTGGGACAGATTTTAAGGAATGAGAGGCTGGAAAAGTGGAAGCAAGAACTAGACAGCTTTTTCCCCCTAAGAGTTTTGCTGTGATAGGGAGAAAAAAAAATAGATGGGGGGTAAGGTGGGGAAATGAATGGAGAGGGTAAATTGTGAAGGACTTTTAGTTTCTGAAAGGATGAACAAGATCTTGCAGGCAACAGGAATTAAGAACAACTTGAACATTATTTCTAGAATACCTAGAGAAGAAAGGCGAGAAGGAAATAGATTAAAGGCATAAGTAAAGATTTTTTGCTTTGGCAAGAAAGTCCACTTCATCATGATTTGTGATGTTTTTGCCAAAGGGAGACCAATATGATGTAATTATGTGGATGGAACCCAATTTACAAACTTGGATTTTAGTCTGGGAAGTTTCCTCATTTGTGATGATAACCATACCACTATTTGCCTTATAGAAAACCGTAAACATAAGAGATAACTTCATACTCTGAGCTCCCACAAAACAGCTACCCTAAAATGTAATATGCTTGAAACTAAAAGAGAAGACAGATAAAATCATATCTGATCAGTGATGCCAAGGAATCCATATGATAATTATCATCTTCCCTTGTATTTGAAATCACTGCTACAGGATTCATGTTAAAATTTCAGAAGGCCTAGATGGCACAGGACATAGGTGGAGTAATATTTAAAACTGAGAACAACATTTGGGTGGGTCAGTGGATCAAAAATCAGGCCTACAGAGGGTAAGTCCAGGGTTCAAATAGGGCTTCAGATTACTTTCAAACTGTGTGACCTGGGCAAGTCAATTAACCCCCATGGCCTAGCCCTTACTGCTCTTCTGCCTTGGAATCAATTCTAAGATGGAAGATAAGGGTTTAAAAAACAAAAAAATTGAGTCATTAACCAGACCATAATTATTCTCTCAAGAACATAATATTACATCCTTCAAGGTTACTACACAGACTATGTACATATTAGACTGAAAAGCAAGACCAATGACTGGAATTCTAAGTGATTAAAGGCTGTAATTTAAAATGTATAAGGTAATAATAGTTCCTCATCTTTGATAAGGAATAACATTCACAAGATGCAAAGGGAAGCAAAAGGCAGCAGTGACTGCTGAAGGGCACATCTGGGGCCACTTAAGTTCACAAAGGTGCAGGAGTGGAAGAAGGAAATGAGCCCCCTTTTAAGGATTCCACCACACTCACACACTCCACTTGGTGGTGAGAGCAAACTGGGGCCATGGAGTTTTTTTTTTTTTTAGTTTGTTTTTTCAGTTCCTATTTTCTGAGGGGGTGATCCTTAACCCTTTGTCTTTAGGGACATAGAAAAATACAATATATCTCTTTTAAAAGTAGCAGATGGAAAAACGGAGGGCAAACCTTATAACTAGGGACTAAGACTGGTCCCAAAAGGCATTAGCAATAGCTTTCATGGAATTTGATGGGAGGAGCGGACGGGGGTGATGACTTCCTAATCACCAGTCAAGGCAACGTTTAAAAAAAAAAAAAAAACACGTTTTGGACGATAGGGGCGGGGGAAGGTTGTTTTTGTAGGGAAGGGAAGAAGCAGAGGGAGGACGGAGAGCACATCTGCATGGGGGTTGTTGTTGCTGCTGCTGGGAAGGGAAGAAGCGGGCGCGCAGGGAGGCAGCGGGTGGAGCGTACATCAGGGCCCACGCAGGATAGGGTCACGAGTGGAGCCAGGGCAGGCCTCCCTGGGGAGTGGTCAATGCCGGGGTAAAGGTCAAGGGCATGGGGGGAGGGGCAGCAGTACCTAGTTTCTGCCCCAGGTAGGTCAGGCTGTGATAGGCCTTCTCGGCGACTGCCAGGTGGGCCAGGGCGGCCAGCAGCGCCAGCCAGCTGCCCCCCGCGCTCTTGTTGGCCTCCCGCTCCTTCTCCACATTGTCCTTGGCCTTGTCGTACGAGAAGATGCCCAGGTGCGAGAAGAAAGTCTCCAACACCGCCTGTTCCACCGGTACCGGGGCGGCCAGCGGGATGGATTCCCCCATGTGAGCTGGTCCTCCCTTAGCCCGCCGGGGCTCCGCCTCTAGCCCCGCCCTGCCGCCGAGGCCCCGCCCCCAGCGCGACCGCCGGCCGGCATTGGCCTGGAACCCACGTGGCTGCCGGCTCCCCGCCCCCGTTGCTCCTGTTTCCGGGTTCCTAGCGTGCGCGTGCTGCTGAGCCGTCATGCGTGCGTGTTCGACCCCGCCACAGAGGCGTTGCTGTTCGACGGCTCTCCTCGTGGGCGGTCCTGGAAAGAGGAGAGAACGAGAACCCTGCCCAAGCTCGGACTTCGAGGAAACCTGTGTCCTGAGCCCAGGCCTGGCCGAGCTCCTACGGGCAGCTCCGGTCAGGACCCAATTGGAGTCTCGCGAAAATTTAACCCATCCCCACCAGTCAATTCCAGAGAGCTTAGTTTGCAAAAGAATGGAGGCTCTCTGTGGACTAGGACGGCTGGTACCGGCCTGAGTTCAACTTCTGCCTGATCCGCCAGGGAACGAAGTGGTTAGCGCGATGGCACGGAGGGGGTACAACGCTCCCTTGCCACTTGTATTCACTCTGCTCCCTCCCCCCGGCTAGTCCCTGCCCTCCACAAGCTTTCAGCCTAGAAAAAGGCCTAGCACAGACAATCGCGGTGTGGCTTATTTCACAGGAAGCACAGGGAAAAGGGGTAAAACAGCGTCTGTGTATGACCAAGGGGCGGCACAGCCCTGAAATTGAAAACTGGGAAGAGCCTCAGGTTACATGACTGAAACGCTTGTTATAGCCGCGGATCGAGGACAAGGGTAGTTATAAAACACTTCGCGCGGCATCTGACACATACTAGGGACTAGGGACTATATACACGCTATTGTTATAATATGATTCAGGAGGTAAAATGAGACTATTTCTTACCTTTGCCAGCACTGAACACGGTTGCTAGCACATGGTAGATGATAAATACGTGCTATTAGAATAGTGATATAATTAGTGTTATAATTATTATAACATAATTTCAGGAGATGAAACGAGGTATTAAGTGTCTTTCTTACTATTTCTTACTATTGCCAGCACTGAGCACAGTTGCTAGCACAGAGTAGGTGCTATATAAATGACATTATTATAATTATTATAATATATTATTATGAACTCAGGAGATGAAATGAGATATTAAGTGTCTTTCTTACATTTCTTAGTATTACCAGCACTTAGCACAGTGTTTGGCACATAGTTGGTCCTATATACATGCTATACTTATTAGAATTATAATATTATATTATCTGGGCTCAGAGAGATGTAATGAATAGCCCCAAAGCCTCCTAGGTATTGTGTTTTTCTCTGTATTGCCAGCACTTGCATAGTGTGTGACACAGAAAATACAATAAATGTGGCTTGCTTGAAGAAGAAGAAGCAGGAAGTGAACCCAAATGGAATTCCATTTTTCTTATCTTGGGTTCTCATTTTATTTTTTAAAATTTATTTGTTTAATTAATTTAGAATATTTTTCCATGGTTACATGATTCATATCCCCCCCCCCCTTTCCAGAGCCCGAGAGCAATTCTACTGGGTTTTATATGTATCATTGTTCAAAATTGGGTTTTGATTTTAAAGAGGAGTGGATTGATGGAGATTAGGACAAGGAGTGGTTAATTGTGGGAATTGAGTGAACCACACTGACTCCATTTTATGACTCAGTTCTGGAAGTAACTCAGTTCCTTTTCTGTTCAGCCATGGGTCTGACTCTAATGCAACTTCTGTCCTATGAGAAAACTTTCTTTGTGGGAATTGGGGGAAAACCTTATTGCAGTGTTTGAACCTGTCCCTTCATAGCTGGGAAACTGGACCACCTACCTGTAGCTGCTGTTTAGAGACCTTAAACAAGGACTTAGGTCATACTTACCAGGAACTCAATCATATCCTAAGATTGATGCAAGGAGTTTTCTCATAATTGTAAATCTCAAGCAATCTTACCTGAAAACTAGCCCCATACTGATCAATTAGTTATTATTTTCATGTTCCTTAGGAATTCCTAAATTCAGGGAATTGGTCCTTTTTGCTCTTCCCCTCCCAAAACTTGAAAATCCTTAATCTTTCTCCCATTTTGAAAAAAGATTATCTGGTGTCATATTGTTTCCTTTTAATTAATTGGCTTTATTTGATTAACTGTTTAAACTGAGGAAGAGGCCTAGTCCTGATTTGTTGGGCAGTTGGCTCACATTGATACGCTCAGCAGGTCAAACCTTTGTTTCCTTAGTCATTTCATTTAGGGTTCAGAGGACTCTGGATTTATTTCCAACCCAACAGTGACATTGACCTCCTTCATAGACTCATGTGAACATTTTTTATAATAATAATAGCTTGTATTTGTATAGCACTGATAATTTTGCAAAGCAGTTTACATATTAACTTATTGCATCCTTAATTTTACAAATGAATAAACTGAAGTGTTAAATGACTTGTCCTAAGTCACAAAACTAATAGATCTCTTAGGGCAGGATTTGAACTCAGGTCTTCCTACTTTGTCCATCTACTTTGTCACCCAGGTACCTAATTGACTGATTAATGCCTGTAATGAATTTATAACTAAGTAGTACTTAAACTTGGCTTTTATTTTGTTTTTTATTTTGTTTTTGTTTTATTTTATTTTGTTTATTTGTTTTATTTTATTTTTGTGTTCAAAGGTACCTAGCCCCTTGAAATGTTCTATCCTGCCTGCCAACATTGTTCCTAATCTGACGAATACAATGAGTAGGATACATACAATACAATGAAACTTCGAAAGAGTTACCGACAGATAAGCATTTCCTTTCCTTTGGCCCCCTCTTTAAAAAGTTTGCCCATCACTGCATTAGGAAAATCACATTGTTCCTCAGGGTATGCTTAGAATTCTAGAGGGAAGATGGAGCAGTAGCCTTGTTTTGGGAACCCAAATTGCCAGCACAAATGTGACTTGAAGTATAAATCCAAAAAGTATGTATTATAGAAACATATGTAACTATATCAGATATGACCATATCTGATATAGTTACATATATACATTTTGTTTCCTCTAATATAATGTAAAATCCTATTGTCTTTGTACTCCCTATGCCTAGCACAGTTTCTACTATGGAGTAGATGCTAAATAAATGCTTAATTTTACAGAAAAGGAAATAGATGCAGAGATATGAAGTATGGTACCCAAAGTTATGCAAGTAGTAAGTTACCAGAGCCAAGATCTGAATGTAGTTCCTCTGATTCCAGACCCAGAATTATTTCCATTCTACTATTCTAACTCTTGAGTGCAGAGAATTATATGAATATGAGATTCTCATAGTGGAGGCTGAAAGAGGAAAACTTCCTATCTGCCAAAACTACAGGAGCTAGGATTCCAGGTCTCATTTTAAAATTTTAGAGGACTATAAGAAGATATTTCATAGTTTTCTTTTCCATCCTTTCAGTAAGTTGGCAGGTAAGCTTCTGTGTTTAGTTACTTAATATTTAACATTGATCAGGAGAGACTAGAAGTTTCTTTAAGCTTTTAAGGGGAAAATAAATATGACAAATAGTTTTTACCAAATGTTTTCTTTGTATTTATTGTGTTTGCTAATACTGAGTCAGAAAGAGTTTTCTGCATCAAGAATCCTATGAAGCAGTTGGATATTGTGAAGCAGTTTGGTTTTTACTATTCTGGGCTGAATCCCTGAACTTGACCTTCAGGTGTATGACTAGGAGTCCTCAGGCCTGTCAGATAGTTTGAACGTTGACCATGGAGTCATGTTTGATTTCTAGCTTTCTCAAAGCCAGCACATGAGTGAGTCAATAAGCCCCAATTCTTAAGTCTCCCTTTCCATTTCTACCTTTCTTCATGGAACTGTGTCATTTTGTAGTTTAGGTTAGGTCAACACTGGTACTTGCCACTATGGGCTACATGATGACCCTAGCCGCTAAAGATTATCAGCTTTTTATTCCATTCACAGCTAATTTCACTTCAGCACACTCCTAGCAGCCGATGTGTCAAACTCAAGCAGAAACTGGTTGGGTAGAAAATTGACTTAGAAAACCATAAATTAACAGTAGATACTATTGCTTTTCTATTTTTGTTAAATATTTCCCAATTGTATTTTCATCTGGTTTCACATCCATATATGACTTTGGCCCAATGTCCTAGAGTTTGACACCTATGAGCTCCATCATTCCAGGGATGAAGAAAAGATATAGATGAAAAGAAGTGGAGGAAGGGGAGGGAAGAATGAGAGGAGAGAAGGAAAAGAAAGAGAAAAGGGAAGAAGGTGATAAAAGAGAAATAGGAGGAGAAGAATGAAGGAGAAGGAGGAAGAGGAAGAGGAGATATTAGAACAGGTTGTCCCTATGCCTGAAATGTCATTTGTTCATTTCAAACTCTTAGAATCCTTCATTTCTTGAGTAATCAGCTTCTGTGCCATGTCCAAATGGAAATCTTTCCTAATTGTATACTCCTTCCTACTATTTACCAACTTAAGAATGATATCCTCCTCAGTAGGATTGTACTGAACTGGGCCTAACTTAGGCCAGTCCCCTGGAACTGAAAGAGATGTTTGTTAGTTGTTCAACAATTAAAAAAGGATATTCACTTAGCCATAGCAGGAAAAAGCTATTCAACAAGGCTATGCAAGGAGATCTCAAGCTGATTTAGCAAAGTAAAGCTTCTTGCCCCTCCGTTGCCCATTTAGCTTTTCCAGCTAAGCCTCAGAGAATACCTGGAGCTCCTAATGGCCCCTCCATTCTCAAGCAACCAGGAAGTGATATCAGTAACCTAAAACTTTAATCGTCTGAGCTAATCAAGTCTTGAGAATGGATTCAATGTCTTTAAAAAAAAAACAAATTAAAAAAAAAAAACCTCTTACCTTCAGTCTATAGAATCAACACTATCAGTCTGAAGGCAAAAGAGTGGTCAGGGCTAGGCAATTTGGGTTAAGTGACTTGCCAAGGGTCACACAAATAGGAAACATCTGAGGTTTGATTTGAACCCAGCACCTGCCTTCTCTAGACCTGGTTCTCTATTCACTGAGCCCCTAGATTCTACATATTTTAGGGGAAAATTAGTTTAATGAGTCTGAGGGCAGCAGTCAGGATATTGCCCCCACCACAAAAAAAATTTTTTTTTTTTTTGCCCCTATACTTTCAGTGAGCAGCACCATGCTTTCTGCAAAGTTAAGTGCTCAGTAAATTGGTTGGTTTGACTATACAAATGACTGGCCAATAGGCAATTTTCTCATATATTCTTTGATCTCCTTCCACATTAAAATTTAAGTTCCACAAGGGTAGAGAGAGCATCTTCTCTTTACTCTGTACTTCTTTCCAGGGATGTGCTGGAGTCAGCTTGAACCAGTTTGAGAGAAACAATTGTTAGTTTGTAGTGGAAGTATTTATATCTCAGAAATCAGAAAACACTACAAATCAGGGCTTGATTTATTGTCTTATTGATTATCTAGATAATAATTTGGTGGAGAAAATGTTAATGATGCAGACAGATTAAACATAAAACTTTGTATCAGGTGGTTTGTTTATTTTCTTTCCTGGAGAACTAGTTGTTGAACATTTATCAGCATAACCTTATGTCTTTCTCAGTTTCTAAGATAGTATGATACTCTGCCCACAACAAAATATCAATAATTGTCACTGGCTTTGATTTTAGAGTTGGAAGTAATGAGGCAAGAATTAATTCTAAATATCCTGTATGCATTAATAAATATGCATTTAAGAACATACCTTATTTCTTCAAACTTTCGTGGTACTTGTCATCAATACCACATTTGGAAGCTGCACCAGCATGGTGCCTAGCAAATATTGACTCAAATTCTGACAGTGAAATATTCTTCAAGGTCAATAAATATTTGAAGGAAAAATGAGTTCTAGATCACTTTGTGTTACTCTCTAGTTGCTATTTGTGCAGGGGCCTTATTTCCCAACTAGATTGTAAACTCCTCTACAATCTCCCCAAAGAATCATTCTATATATAGCATTTATACATTTCAGGATTGTCTCACTTGAGTTTCAAAGGCAGTATTGTAAAAGGGAATTCTTGGTTCTCTTTGAGTTCACACTTGTGAAAAGGGAATCCTTTGTTCTCTTTGCCTACTTGTAGTTAACACTTTGGTTGGCAATAACTTTGAATCAACACAAGCTTGAACTAGGTGGGAAAAGCTTAAAAATCACTTAGTAAGTTCATATCTTACTTGATGCTAGGTGAGAACAAGCCAGAAATTTAAGAGTTCACACACTCAGAAAGGTGTGATTCCAAAGGTGAGAACTCAGACAATTTGGAAGCTGTGATTGGCCCTTGTGAAAAGGGGCAGAGGGGTAGCTCAGTGGATTGAGAGTCAGGCCTAGAGACAGGAGGTCCTAGGTTCAAATTTGGCCTCAGACACTTCCCAGCTGTGTGACCCTGGGCAAGTCACTTGACCCCCATTGCCTACCTTTACCACTCTTCCACCTGGGAGCCAATACACAGAACTAAAGGGTTTAAAAAAAAAAAAGGAGTGGTGGGGCAGGGATAGGAAACCACCATAAAAGTCATGAAGGCAGGCTGGTAAAGGAATCTGGTGAAGGAGGCTAGTAGAGAGTGAACTCCAAGAAGAGAGTCACTCCAAGAAAGAAGTTGGCTTCAAAAAGGCCGCCTCAGAGAAGAAAGTAGGCCTCAGGAATCACCTTGAGCTCCAGTCATTGTCTTGGGTGAGTGGATAACTGGTTTCCCTTCCTGTCTTCTGAAGAGTTTAATTCTGATTAAAGGTTAACAAATCCTGGCTGAGCCAAGCTCTGGAACAATATTTAGTTAGATAATAGATGTCTTTTCTACTCTTTTGTACTTTTACTCTTTCTGCCTCTTTTATAAACAAAAGATTTATAATTTTCATATATTTAGCCAAACCATTAAATTTAACACTTACAGTATACATTTCATGTAGAGTCTAAGTACGTTTGGGTGTTTCTTTTTTTTTTTTTTAATAATTTTTTATTTTTAGAAAAAATTTCCCTGGTTACATAAGTCATGTTTTCACTTTACCCTTCACCCCCTTCACCCCACCCCACCCCCATAGCTAATTCGCATTTCCACTGGTGTGGTCAGTCAAGACTTATTTACACATTATTGATAGTTACATGGATATAGTCTTTTCAGGTCTACATCCCCAATCATGTTCTCATCAACCCAAGTGTCCAAGTAGTTGTTTTTCTTCTGTGTTTCTACTCCTGCAGTTCTTCCTCTGAATGTGGATAGTGTTCTTTTCCATAAATCCCTTCGAATTGTCTTGGGTCATTGCATTGCTGCTAGTACAGATGTCCATTACATTCGATTTTACCATAAAATATCAGTCTCTGTGTACAATGTTCTTCTGGCTCTGCT
>NC_058134.1:273482729-273522501 GCF_016433145.1 Gracilinanus agilis | reverse complement strand
TGTATAAGAGACAGGAGAGAGAGAGAGAGAGAGAGAGAGAGAGAGAGAGAGAGAGAGCGCTAGATTGGTAATAGCTGAGGCCACCCAAACTCTTTTAATTGAGTCCACAATCCTCTGAGTACCAAAGTGGCCACTCCTATGAACAAATAAGCCTATCTGATGATAGAAGCTTCTGGGAAGTAGGGATTTTCCTTCTGAAAGAAACCCCAACCCCATTCATTTGCTTTGCTTTAAATATTGGCATCCACTTCTCTACTTCTTGTTCATGATAAAAAAGAGAAAAATTTGGTCCCTTATTAGGTGTCCAAGTTCCAATTAACTCAGGTCCTTCTCAGGCCACACATTTAGCTGCAGCATCTGCCCATGGGTGTATCCCAAAAACATGAAGTTATATATTTAAATTTATATAACTAATTGCAGAGCTAGAAAGAGAACTCTGGAGCCCACAGTCTTGTGGCTATGGGAGGCAGTCTGCTTCTTTACCACTTCTCTCCTTGCTAGTCTCAATCATTATTGGTCTGCCCGTAATACAAATTTGGATGACAAGGGCAAGTAGGTGGGTCAGTGAAGAGTGAGCCTGGCCTCACATGTTGGTAATGGAATACTACTGTTGTAGCTGAAAAACAGAGACTCTTAACCAACAGCCTAACAACATCCTGTTGAGCATGGGGGTTTTACAACATCCATAATTAGCAGCTTGACAGTATCATACCCTGTTGAATAGGGGGCGGTTTACAACGTCATGCTCTGCCAAGCAGGACGATTATCTAGAGCTCACAGTCCCAGGGTCACCCTTTCTCCCTAGACAAGACAGCCTTGAAGATTAAGAGTTATATCCTGTGGCGCCTGGACACATCCTTACTCCCACTGTCTAGCTGTTACGTAAACCCTAAGATATAGGCACCTAAACCCTAGCCCTCAAAACATATATATTACCCCTTTTGAATGCATCACTCGGGATTCTCTTGCTGAGTTCCCCCAGTGCGCACTGGCAATAAAGCTTTCTCCTGCTTGATTGCATTGTCTCCTGTGTTCCTCTGGTGGCCACCCATTTGGACCCTAACACTACTATGCTCCTAGAAAAGAGAAGCAAGATGATTTCAGAAAAAGCTGGAGAAATCTGTGGGAACTGATGCAGAGTGAAATAAGCAGAACCGGGAGAACATAATACACAGTGACAGCAATATCAGGCAATGATTATCTGTGAGAACTTGACTCCTCTCAGCAATGCAATGATCTGGGACAAATCCAATACATAGCATTGACATGAGTTGGTTCCAAGGCAGAAGAGTGGTAAGGGCTAGGAAATGGGGGTTAAGTGGCTTGCCCAGGGTCACACAGCTAGGAAGTGTCTGAGATCAAATTTGAACCCAGGACCTCCCAACTCTGGGACTGGTTCTCAATCCACTGAGCCACCTAGTTGCCCCCTCCAGAAAAACGTATGACAGGGAAAACTCTCCACCTCCAGAGAAAGAGCCCTTGGAATCAGCTGGATGTGGATCAAAGTAGACTCTCTTTCACATCAGTGTATTCATGATTTTATTTTGGGGTTTTGGCTAAGTACAAGTGTGCTCTTACAACAGTGACTAATATGGAAGTGTGTTTTATATAAGAAAAATAAAATAAAATTATTTACTTTACCCAGATTTTACAATGAGACACTTCCTGGCTATGTGGCCCTGGGCAAGTCCCTTAACCCTGATTGCCAAGCCCTCCCCGCTTTCTGCTTTGGAACCGATACTTCATATTGATTCTAAGACAAAAGAGAAGGGTTTTTTAAAAATTGGATGACAAAGCTCCTTTGTGTTAAGTGGTCTTGTCAAACTCAGTAAATACCACCTCTGCCCTTAACACAAGATCTCAGAACAACTCAGATGTTAATAAACATTGCTAATATGTGACCCTAAAATTTCCTAACACAGGGGTGTCCTTCAATTGGAGAATGGCTGAACAGATTGTGGTCTATGATGATGATGGAATACTATTGTGCAACAAGGAATTATAAATTGCTTGATTTCTACATGAGCTGGAAAGACCTCCACCAACTGATGCAAAACAAAAGGAGCAGAACCAGGAGAACATCGTACACAGAGACTGAAATATTGTGGGATGATCATATGTGATCAATTTTGCCACTAGCAGCAATGCAATGATCCAGGACAATCCAGAGGGACTTAGGAGAAGAAAACTCTTCACATTCAGAGAGAGAACTGTTGGGGGAGAAACTCCAAAGGAAAACATTTGATATATTGCTTGTTTATATGGGTATATAATTTGGGGTTTTGGTTTTAAAAGACTATTACAAAATAGTTAAAAATATTAATATTATTATTAATAATAATAATTAATAATTAATAATAATAAATAGTTTTAAACTATTACAAAAATGAATAATATGGAAATGGGTATTGAGTGATAATACATGTATAACCCAGTGGAATTGCTTGTCAGCTCTGGGAATGGAGAAGGAAAAGGAGAGGGAAAGAGTATGAATCATGTAACTATGGAAAAATACTTAAAAAAACTAAACCATAAACATTAATTGATTGATTTTCTTTTCCTTAAGAATATTCAAGTGTTCAAAAGGGAGACCTCTGATACTTTCCATCAAACCCCCATTAGATGCCTGCAAGTCCTGCTACATTACACTGGCACTCTTGGTCTAGAAATCCAGTGACACTTCCCCAGGAGAGCAAAATTTCTGTTTTGCGTAAGTTCCTAACTTGAACCTGGTAGTGTTTTCTGCAGTGAGATATCTAGTCTTGGGGCTGCCTACAAGTGGCCGCTTCCTTGTACAACCCAAGGGGTCTAGCCAACTTCTGAGATAAACTATCTCTACCATATGGGAGGTTTTTGTCCCTTCTTATAGGAGGTGCCTTCTCTGTAGCTTAGGGGAAGATTTAGGAGATGATAATACAAGTTTATATGGACTCATCTTTTTGGGAGTTTAATCCTCTTTATCAGTAAAATTTCTTCTGTTTGTTGCAAGTCCCTAGTGGGGGAAATTCCTTCCTAACTGAGAAAGAGAACTTGCTCAGATTTTCCCACACCAGAAATTAGTTTTGATTAAATGAAATTCACAAAAACCGGTTCTGTGCACTGAATCAGTTTCATCTTTTAAAAAACAACCAACCCTAACCTTTTATCTTAATATCAGTTCCAAGACAAAAGAGCAATAAGGGCTAGGCAATTGGGGTTAAGGGACTTGCCCAGGGTCACGTAGCTAAGAAGTATCCGAAGCCAAATTTGAACCCAGGACTTCTTGACTCCAAGCCTGCTTCTCTAGCCACTGTACTATCTAACTGCTCCAACCATTTCATTTTGATTCTAACTTTTGGAGAAAAGATTAAGAACTCTGTAAAAAATAAACTTTTTTTTTTTTTAAATTGTAGGTAAGCTTTAAAGCAGATGCTTGCTGCCCCTGGGAGAGAGAGGAGAAGGGAAGTGTCACTCTCAATATTCTCAGCAAACAATGATGGCTATAGTCTTTTGGGTATACGTTTCTCATGGTTTCCATATGGTTTAGCCATTGATCTTGGCAGCAGTAGCAGTCAGAAAAAAAAAAAAAACAGCAGGGGCCCTCATCCCCAGGAGTTCTTCCCGTCTCGGTTTCTATTTGTCTTTGTTTCTTTCTCTGCGTTTATATCTGTGCCCGTGTCTGTCTCTGTCTCTCTGTCCTCTCCCCAGAACATGTCATTCACTTCTTACCTCCAACAACGAAGGCAAGGATTCTCTCTTCTTTCTAGAATATAGATGAGTTGCAGGGTCTTTACATCTGTGTGCAGTCGTGGCAGATTCTTCGTGACCCCATTTGGGGTTTTCTTGGCAAAGACACTAGAATGGTTTTCCATTTCCTTCTCCAGCTTATTTTATATATGAGGAAACTGAGAAAAAGGGGTTAAATGACTTGCCCAGGGTCACCTAGTTAGTATCTGAGGCCAAAGACAATGAATTCCCGACACTCACTACATTTGTTTCACCTTTCACTATGCCCAATACTTAACAAATGGTTGTTGATGAATTCCATATTCATATTTTTCTATTACAATCATTTATGTATATGCCTCATCTCCACTATGAGACTATAAACTCGATGAGAGCAGGAACCATACCATCTTCTTTGTATCTCCCACAACACCTTGCACATAGGAAGTAGGTGCTGTAAAAATGTTTGGGGAGTAAATGAATAAATGAAAATAGACTGTTAGGTTGGACTGCAATCAAGCCAGTGTATTGCTTTAGAACAGGGGTCTGAAACTTGATTTGGTGTCATGGACCCTCTTTGAAGTCTGGTGAAGCCCATAGACACTTCTTTGAATAATGATTTGTTGCTTATATTTCTATCTGAAGGAAATGTTAAATTCCAGTTAGAGATTAGTGAAAACAAAGGTGCCATTTTTCCCCATCCAAGTGAAATCTAAGAACCCTTCTGACAAATAAAATTCAGGCAGATTTTTCTGGTTGGTGTCAAATGATATAGATTCTAAATTAATGAAGACAAAGCACATTGTGCTAGAAAGAACACTGAGCTGAGATTGAGAGGTTCATTTGTTTGATTGTTTTTCAATCATGTCAGATTCTTTGTGATTCCATTTGGGATTTTCTTGGCAAAGATACTGGAATGGTTTGCCATTTTCTTCTCCAGTTCATTTTAGGGATGAGGAAACTGAGGCAGAATTAAATGACTTGCCCAAGGTCACCTAGGTAGTAAGTTTCTGAGGCCAAATTTGATCTCAGATTCTCCTAACTCTAGGCATGGCACTCTATCCACTTTGCCACCTAGAAGCCCAAGGAAATTTGAGAGGTCTTTGATGCCAAGTCCTTGCCCTATAACCCTGAACCTATAACCCTGGATTTATTTCACCTAAAAAAAAATATGCTGGACCAAATGATCTGAGTGAAAGGAATAAGGACTGGTAAGTCTGGGAGAATTTTGATATTAAATAACTTATAAGCAAGTTGTACATAAAGTAACAAAACAAATCAAATCAACAAGTGTTTATTAAATGCCTGCTATGTTCTAGGCTAAGCTGGAGCTACAAAGAAAATAAAAACAGTCTCTGCCCTCCAGAAGTACCCAGTCTAATGGGGAAGATAACTTGTGGGCAACCATGTACATGCAAGAAAAGACAGGATAAATGGGAGCTAATCTCAGAAGGAAGGCACTAGGATGAAGAAGTAAGGGAAGCCAGAAGGCAGAGATTCATACCTGGCCCTGAGTTGACTCTATCTAAATACTGCTTCTTTTTCCTCTCCTTTTTAACCCTAGCGTGGCCACACTTTTACAAATCAAGAGTCAACAGGCAGCTAGGTGGCTCAGTGACTAGAGAGCCAGGGCCAGGGATGGAAGGACCTGGGTTCCAATCCAGTCTCAGACACTTCTAGCTGTGTGACCCTGTGCAAGGCACTGAACCCCAATTGCCTAGTCCTTATTGCTCTTCTGCTTACAACACACACTTAGTATCCATTCTAAGGCAGAAGTAACGGTTTAAAAACAAAACAAAAAGCCTCAAGAGACTGGCTACTTTCTGAAATAATAGAGAAACATAGCACTTTAAGATTTACAAAGCACTTCAGACATTTTATCTCATTTGTTTACAACAACCTGTGAGGGAGGTGCTCTTATTATTCTCATTTTACAGATGAAGAAATAAAGGCTGAGGGAGATCATAGCTAGTAGATGATATCTGAGCCAGGACTTGAATCTAGATCTTCCTGATCTTATCAGGTATAAAGATTAAAATTAATATGCAAAGAACTAAATATAATTTTATCAAATTTTATTAATAATAAACTAACAAGAAAACTAACTAAAAAGGCACTAACCAGCCCGCTCCCAAGAGCAAAAGAGGGAGGAGTTACAGCCAACTATAAAACAATAACATGACCATGCAAATAGGGAGGCGCAGGAGAGATTAAAGGGAATTTTGGGAAATACTAAGGGACTTATGGGGGATGCAGTCCAAGGTTCAAAATCTCCATTTATACGTAGGCATGATATCCATTCTTCCACATTCTTTCTAAATATTTGGATTACTCACTTCCCTTGTGTGGAAAGATCAGTTTGGCAGTATTTCCTTAACAGGAGCATGTCAGGTCCAAGCCAGATCCCTGAGGACTGAGTTCCACTAACTAATGGGAACAACTGAGAAAATCCTTTTGGATCCCACCTTCTATCTTGTACCCAACTGCTACTAAAACCAGGAAAACTCATTACTATGGCACCCAATTTTTTTTGTAAATAATATTTTACTTACCTCCAATGACATGTAAAAACAATTCTGAACATTCATTTTTTAAAATTCTGTCTCCAAAATTCTTGCTCTCCTCCCCATACTCCCTCCCACTTCTCCCAACCTCCCTTACCCCCATAAACAAAGGGATATAGATTTTACATGCACAGCACTTAATTTTTAACTTTTCCTTAATTTCACTTTTCACCTCAGCAATATATATTTGCACCATATCCAATTACTTTCATTCAGCTTCTAATTATCTTTTTTCTCCCTGATTTCTTTTAAACTAAAATTAAGACTGACCCTTTCCCCCTTTTTTAATTAGACTATACCAGCAACTATGAATATCCATTTAAAAATCCATGTCCTGGGGGCAGCTGGGTAGCTCAGTGGACTGAGAGCCAGGCCTAGAGATGGGATGTCCTAGGTTCAAATCTGGCTTCAGACACTTCAAAGCTGTGTGACCCTGGGCAAGTCACTTGATTCCCATTGCCTACCCTTACCAGTCTTCTGCCTCGGAGCCAATACACAGTATTGATTCCAAGACGGAAGGTAAGGGTTTAAAATTTTTTTTTAAATAAAATAAAAAATAAAAATAAAAATCCATGTCCTGTTCGATACAGCAGAGTTTTCAAGGTCTACAGAATGCAGCTGGAAGCCCAAGGGCAAGCACCGCTGTGCATTGTATTTGGTGTCCCAGACATTTCTGAGGTTATTTGGAAACAGTTGGTTGAGCTCTGTACTGCATAGTCCTTTGGCAGCAGCCTCCAGCTGGTAAGAAGACTTGGCCAATCTTCTATATCAGCTTCTGATGGTTCAATGGTTTGATGGTTTGGTCATTGTAGTCCTAACTAATTACTATAATAAAATCAGATATTTCTTTTTAGACTTTTCTGGTACAAGCTGAGTGATGCTGACCTCTTTCCAGCACAGATGGAAATGTAACCTAGCCAGGAAAGGAATAAGTTAAACTTATCCAACCCTGCTGAGTAGTTTGACCCAGTTCCCTGAAACAAGAATGAACTAGAAAGTAAAATTAGTTGCAAATACATTTCCTTCTTCCTCAAAATTACTTTGGAACCCCTGGGAGTCCAAGAAAAGATTCCTCTGCTTTTCCAACCATTTCATTCCACCTCTTCTGAGAGCCTTGACTTATATCCTATGCAGCTTGGGGAATTGATGGACCAGGAGTAATTTCTGACTGTATTGTGCTGTGTATGTGTATGTGAAAATAACTCACAGAACCAAGGAATTTAGAGTCGGGAGGAGCCTCAAGTGGCCACCTAGTTCAAACCATATTAAAAAGAAATCCTTAATATAAATATCTGACCCCCGACCTTTGTCTAAAGAGCTCCAATAAGGAGGGAGCTACCACTTCATGGTATTTAAAACAGCTATATGCTGTCCTTTCTCTTCTCAAGGAGAACATTCTAGTTTTTTTCAGCCAATCCTCTTATGATATGTACTCATTTACTACCTTGGCCACCCTCCTTTGGATACTCTCTATTTTAAAAGTGTTCTTTTAAAACCATGGCACTCAGATCTGAATACTTCTCTAGATGTGCTCTTAGAAGAGAAAAGGGACTATTATTATCTCTTTATTCCAAGAATATTCCTGCTATGCTCCTTGTTATTATTTAGTCATTTTTCAGTTATACCCAACTTTTCATGACTCCTTTTTTTTTTTTAATTTTTTTTTTTTTTATTATTAACCCTTAACTTCTGTGTATTGGCTCCTCGGTGGAAGAGTGGTAAGGGTGGGCAATGGAGGTCAAGTGACTTGCTCAGGGTCACACAGCTGGGAAGTGTCTGAGGCCGGATTTGAACCTAGGACCTCCTGTCTCTGGGCCTGTCATGACTCCTTTTGGGGGTTTTCTTTGCAAAGATTCTTGAGTGGTTCGCCATTTCCTTCTCCAGTTCGTTTTATAGATGAAGACACTGAGGCAGACAGTATTATGTGACTAGCCCAAGGTCATATAGCTAGTAAGTATCTGAGGTTTGGATTTGAACTCAGATCTTTTTGACTCCAGGTTTGGTGATCTGTCCACTGTACCACCTGGTTGCCATGCCTCTTATAAAGTCGGTCAAAATCCTTTTCTGTCTGCTACTTCATGCCACTGGCTCATGTTGAACTTTGTAGTCCACCATTTCCTTCCTCCTCCCATATGACATACTTCTATATAATTGCATTCCCCCATCCTGTACTTTACAAGTTAGTTTGAGAAACAACAACTGTATGATTTTGCACTAATCCTTATTGAATTTCAGCTTATTAGATTCACCCTAGTATGCTGGATTGTAAAGATCATTTTGGACTTTGTATCTTTCAGCACTTTAGTGTCTGCTCTCCACTTTGTGTTAACTATGTATTTAATGAACATACACCATCTATGTCTTTATCCAAGTCACTTAGAAAAATGACAAATAGCACAAGGCCAAGTACTGCTACCTTACACACTCCATTGGAGACCTCTTACCAACTTGACATTGAACCATTGATGACTACTTTTTATGAGTCTGCCCATTCAACCAGATAATTGAATTATCTAATCTATATCTCAATATATTTTCCATAACTGAATGGGATACTTTATCAAATGCTAGGGAAATTTTTTAATCTGTAGCATTCCCCAGATATATGAATTTAATAACCCTATCAAAAAAAAGCAGAAAAAAGTTAGTCCAATATGGCCAGCTCTTTACAAAGCCATGATGGCTTTTTGTAATTATAGCGTCCTTTGTGAGATGTTCAGTGACCTGTTCTAAAATTATCCCAAGAATCAAAATCAAACTCACTGGTTGGAAGACTCTGTACTGTCCCCTTTTCTGAAAGTTAGAATAGCATTTGTCCTTCTCTAGGACAGAGTTCACCCTAGAGCTCCATGAGCTTTCAAACATCATTGAGAGTAGTTCAGTAAGAAGGATACGGTTCAATAATCATGTCTGCCAGTTTTTTCATTTCTCCAACATGTAGTTCACCTAGGCTGGGTGACTTGAATTCATCAAGGTTTTTTCCTACTATTTCCCTAATTATCTTGGTTATCACTCCTTTGTTCACAATTTTTGTTCTGTCATTTTAGATACTTGGGTCATTCTCCTTGGCATAGAAAAATAAAAGCAAAATAAAAAATGAACAATTATTTCTTCTTTCCATTGTCACATTATTTTCCCATTCACCCTAAGCAGTGGTACAGTCTTCTCTTTCCTCTAATATAGGTAGAAAAACAAGCAAACCCTTTTTATAGACCTTAACTTCCCTTAGCTACTACAGTTGATTCTGAGCTTTAGCATTCTGACACATGGAATAATGCCACGCTCTGGAAGGAAGGAAGGAAGGAAGGAAGGAAGGAAGGAAGGAATGAAAAAAGGAAGGAAGGAAGGTAGGTCACAGTTCCACTGGAATTTGTGGCTGCCTGGGAGCAGGGGCCCTTTTGAATAAAACCAGAGCTCAGACAAGGAGATCAATGGTCACACTTCTCCCAGGGTAACAACTCCTTGAAAGCACTGAAAACTTGAAGACTTCTAGAACTAACTGAAAACAATAGCATGAAAAAGCCTGAAGCTTGGCATGGTGGTAAGCAGAGCCCAACTTTAAAATAAAGTCCAAAGTCAAAAAATAAGCTGGAAAAATGAGCAAATAACAAAAAGAACATGTCTATAAATATCTACTACAGTGACAGGGAAGACCAAGACATGAACTTAGAAGACAAAAATGTAAAAATCTCCACAACTAAAGCCTCAAAGAAAAAATGTACCCAAAGCCAACAAGAATTCCTGGAAGAGGGGGCAGCTGGGTATCTCAGTGGATTGAGAGTCAGGCCTAGAGACAGGAGGTCCTAAGTTCAAAGCTGGCCTCAGACACTTCCCAGTTGTGTGACCTTGGGCAAGTCACTTGACTCCCATTGCCCACCCTTACCACTCTTCCACCTATGAGCCAATACACAGAAGTTAAGGGTTTAAAAAAAAAAAAGAATTCCTGGAAGAGCTAAAGAAAGAGATAAGAATAGTGGGGGGTGTGGGGGGGAGGAGGATTTGGAATGAGAGTGATGCAAGAAAATTATGAAAAGAGAATTAATAGTCTGGTAAGAGACACAAAAATATTAAAGAAAATAATATCTTAAAAAACAGAATTGATAAAAGAGACACAAAAATTCACTGAAGAAAAGAACTTCTTAAAAAGCACATGAGAAAAATATGAATAAAAGCTTTAATTCCTTAAAAATTAGACTTGGGCAAGTCTGGAAAGTAATTACTCCATGAGGCTTAAAAAAACCATTAAAACAAAGTGAAAAAATGAAAAAAAAATAGAAAAATGGAATATCTCATTGGGAAAACAACTTACCTAGAAAATAGATTGAGGACACATAATTTTAAAATTACCTGAAAGTCATGATTTTTAAAAATAGCTTAGACATCATATTTCATGAACTTTTAAAGGAAAACTGTCCTTATGCTTTAGATCCAGAGGGTAAAATAGAAATTAAAAGATTCCTCCTATCATCTCCTGAAAAAGACCCCCAAATAAAAACTCCCATAGCTTTCCCATTAAAGGAGCAGAGGGCTTGGAATATGATATTCCAGAGGGAAAAGGAGCTAAGACTACAACCAAGAACAACATACCCAGCAAAATGGAATATAATTCTTCTGGGGGGAAATGGATATTTAATGAAATAGAGGACTTCCAAGCATTCCTGAAGAAAAGGACAAAGTTGAATAGAGAATTTGGCATTCAAAGAGAATACTCAAGAGAAATATGAAACAGTAAATGTGAGCCCTTATGATTCCTCTTAACATTTTTATGGGGAGATGAAATATGTAACTCCTAAGAATGTTATTTTATTAGTATAGTTAGGAGTCTGCATACACAGAACTCATTGGTATTAGTTCATTATGTTGGGATGATCCCCCAAAAAAGAATGTGGAAGTGAGAAAAGGGATACATTAGAAGAAGGGGGAAGGGAGAATTAGAATGGGGCAAATTTTCTCCCATAAAGAAGGCACATAAATAAGAGATTTTATAGCAGATGGGGGAAATTGGTGAATTTGGAGGACAATGCTTAAACCCCATTCTCATTGGAGTTGTCTCAAAAAGGGAAGAATATATATACAAACCAAGCTGAATATACAAATCTATCTTACCCAATAGGGAAATAGGAGGGGAAGAAGATAAGAGATATTAGAATAAGGGGACAGTTATAAAGGGAAAGGTAGCTTGGGGAGGCATTAGTCAGAAACAAGACAGACTTTTGAGGAGGGACAGGATAAAAAAAGAAAAGGATAAGCAGAGAAAAATGGGATGAAGGAAAAATCATAACCTTGAGTGTGAACAGAATGAGTTAGCCCATAAAATGAAAGCAGACAGTAGAATGGATTGGAAACTAGGACCCAACAACATGTATATACAAAAGACACACTTGGGAACAGTTGGATCAGACTTTATTATGCTTCAGCTAAAATTTTTAAAAGCCAGAGACAGGGATTGGTAGGTGGCTCAGTGAATGGACAGTTATATCTGGAGATAGGACATTCTGGGTTCAAATCTGGCCTCAGACATTTCTTATTTGTGTGACCCTGGGCAAATCACTTAACCTTAATTGCTAACCCTTACCACTCTTCTGCCTTGGAACCAATACTTGGAATCAGTTCTAAGAAAGCATGGATTTTTAAAAATCGGGGGGGGGGGGAGGCAATCATTGTCTCAGACAAAGAAAAAGCAAAAATAGACCAGATTGAAAGAGTTAATCAGGGAAACTATATTTTACTAAAAGGTATCATAGACAAAGAAGCACTATTACAAAAATGTATAGCAAGTTTCTGTGATAAAGATCCCATTTCTCAAATATATAAGCAACTGAGTCAAATTTATAAAAATAAGAGTCATTCCCCAATTGATAAATAGTCAAAAGATTGAAGAGGTGGTTTTAAGAAAAAAAAACAAAGCTATCAGGAGTCATATGAAAAAATGCCCTAAATCACTATTGATTGGGAAATGTCAAATTAAGACAGTTCTGAAATACTACCTCACACCTATTGGAAATGACATCTGCTGGATGGGATGAAGGAAGATAGGCATATTAATGAATTATTGGTGGAATAGTGAAACTGGTCTAGACATTCTGGAGAACAATGTGGAAATAAGCCCAAAGGGATATAAAACTGTTCATACCCATTTATCTGGCAATCTCACTACTAGGTTTGTACTACAAAGATATAAAAGGAAGGAAAAAAGCACCTGTTTATACAAAAATATTTATAGCAGCTCTTTTTGTAATGGCAAAGAATTAGAAATTGAGGGGATGTTCATCAATTGGGAAATAGCTGAACCAAGTTGTGATGTATGATCATGATAGAAGACTATTATGCTCCATCACACTAGTTAGTTTCAGGGGGAAAAAACACCATGGCTAGATCTATGCCAACTAATGCAAAATAAAGTGAGACAAACCAGGAGATCATTGAACATAATAACTGCAATGTTGTAATATATTATCAACTGTGAAAGACTCAACTAGTCTGATCAATACAGTGATCTAAGATAATTCCAGAGGACTCATAATGAAAAAATGGAATCCACCTCCAGAGAGAATTGATGAACTCTAAGTGCAAATTAAAGTATAATTTTCTCACTTCATTTTTTTCTCTTTTAGTGATATGGCTAATATGGAAATATGTTCTGTGTGATTTCACATGTATAATTGGTAGCATATTATTTGCCTTCTCGGTGGGTGGTAGAACTTGTTGGAAACTCAAAATCTAAAAAAGAAAAGAATATTTAAAATAAATGTTTTCTTTCAAAAAGAATTTCATTCTCAGAAGTTTCTCATCTCTCCTTGGGCTGACTACCTCTGAATCTTTTGAAATATGCCTTCCAAAACCAGAGAGCATATCAAACTCTGCCCAGTTTTGTTTTCTTTCTCTGTTACATATTCTAGAAGTGAGAGAGAATTAACTCCTGATCATTTCCTCTCCATCAGCTAATTCCTCCCTGATAAAGAGATTCTGATCTTATATAGAATTTGCTTGATTAGCTTTTTTCACCTTTTCAAATTATTATTATGGCAAATCTTTAGGTTAGTTCATAGCTTTGGACATAGAACTCCAGCCTTTATCTGGATAAATGAAGTCACCCATCAATACCATATCATGCCACTTTGCTAAGCAAATGATGTTTTCTGAACTCATCCGTATCTTCTTTTTGTACAAGTGGTCTGAAGACATTACCTTTGTTTCTCCTCCCACTGATCTTCATCCAAATGTTCTCCATCATATTTCCTTCTTAAGACTTCTTTACATGAGGAAAAACCTAATGCCAACTTCTTCCTCCAACCTATCCTAATTCTTTTGAACATAATATTCCCATCCCAAGTGATATTACAGACATTGATTTTATCCCATCAAGTCTCAGTGATAATTATGGGGCCTAACTTGCTTTCCTGTATTTGGACCACAAATTCCCCTTGGTCAGTGCTTAAATTTTGACCATTTGTGTATAATTATAGTTAGCATTTAGGTAGCATTTAGGAGCACAAAACTTGGAGTCAGAAAGACCTGGGTCCAAATCTTGCCTCAGACACTTACTAGCTGCATGACCCCAGGGGAGTAATTTAACTTCTGTCTGCCTCAATTTCATCATTTACAAAAAGGGAATAATAATAGTACCTATTTCCCAGGGTGATGGTTAGGATTAAAAGGACTGACATGTGAAAAGTACTTCGCAAAACTTAAAGCACTATATGAATGTTGACTACCATCTTTTTAAAAACCTTTACCTTCCATCTTAGAATTAATGCTATGTATTGGTTAGGGCAGAAGAGTAGTAAGGACTAGGTAATGGGGACTAAGTGACTTGCCTAGGGTCACACAGCTAGGAAGTGTTTGAGGCCAGATTTGAACCTAGGGTCCCCTGAATCCAGGTCTGGCTCTCTATCCACTCAGCCATTTGACTGCCTCTGACAACTGTCATTATTATTGTGCATAGCTATTGGAGGGTACAGATTTTACTACTGGCTCCTTCTTTGGATTTTTGCATCATGCAAACTGCTCCTGTTTCATTCATTATATATGTATATCAAACAATGGACAAACACACCCACTAAGGCACTTCTCCTTCCTCATTTTTTTTATATTTAAAATTCATCTGATTTGTTTTGTGAGAAAGTTGACAAATCCGTCCTTATCAGCTTTTGTTGGGCACATTTCATTCCTGGCCAAGAGACTGTCATTATATATTTTAAAAGTCCAGAAATCCAAGTATCATTCTCAGTCCCAACTTCTGAGTTAATTGCTTACTTACTAAATCCATTTTTCTCTTCATCCCTTGCCTTCAATGGGCACCAATAAAGAAAATACCAGTTGTGACCTAGTTTTTTGTCCAGCAATACTTCTTAGGTTCCTTCTGGCATTGTCCTTTTTTGCCCATGTGAGTCACTAGAAATGGGATAGTAGCTATCTATTAAAAAAAAAATAAGTTTTTATTGATGCTTTTTTATATATTACCCTAGGTTTTCCCCAGTTTCTGTCCCCCTCCCAGAGAGTCATACCTTATGATAAATAATGTTTTTAAGGGAAAAAAGAGGGAAAATATGACTGTTTAATGCATCAAACGTTGTCACCTATTTTCATAAGTCTTGGGGGGGTTCTCTGGGGATAAATGCCACCCCAAAATAATGCCACTTTATTGTTTTAGGTTGGCATATAATTGCCTCAATACCCCTGAGAAGGGAGTCAGTTGGAAAAGATCATTTCTCTTCAATCTCCTCAGACTCTTACTAGATCGTCTCTTACTATAGACCTAGCTCCTCCAACTCCAAAGGCAGATCATAGAACATCACATGGAAAGTACTTACATAAAGAGATGGGCTTTTCTAACAGTCTTCAAGTCAACTGAAATCTATAGACACTGAAGTGCCTATTACATGCAGGGCAATGCGCTGGGTGCTGGAGATAGAAAGACCCCCAAAAAAGTCCTTCCCTGGCCCAGAGGAGCTCTCATTCTATGAGAGTATGTAATCTGCTCATAGATAAACAAAAGCCAAGTAACTTGAGAGAGCAGCAATAATGAGGGGATCTATGAAGAATGAAGAGGATTTGAGCTGGTCCTTGAAGGATTCTGAGACATAAAGGGAGGGACAGTGTGCCCAAGGCTTAGGGGACTGACACCCTACGTGAGGATGAATATGCAGGACATGAAATGGGGAGTTTGGGGAAACTAGTAATTCAGATTGGCTGGAACCAAAGAGGATGTTAAAGAGAATTATATAGAATGTCTGGAAAGGCAGGTTGGCCCCAGATTACAGATAGTTAGATGCTGACTGAGGAGTTTGCATTTTATCTTAGAAGCAACAGATACTGAAGATTATAGGAAAGTGAAAATGGCATGGTCAGGTCTGTGTCTTGGGAGGAATATGATGCAGGTTCAGGAAGAGGGATTATAGTATCATGGACTTAGAGCTAGAAGGGGCATTCTCTAATGCTAGGCTGACTCTCATTTGCAGATGAGGAAACCAGATTTCAGAGGGGTTGTGATTTGCCCAGGATCACACCGCTAGCAAGTGTCATAGGTAGGCTTTGAAGCCAGATCTTCCTGATGGATCCAGAGCTGCCACAGGAACAGGAACAATTAATCAGATATTTCCATAGTCCAGGTGAGAGACAAAAGGTGATCATTAAAAACACTGCTCAGATTTCCAGGTATGATTTAGCTTTACTGTATCCTGGGTCTAGTTCAATGTACATTTGTATTTCCTGTAGATCAGTGGTGTCAAACTAAATAGAAACAGGATATTGATTTAGAAGCCATATATTTACAATAGCTATGTATTACTATATTTTTATTATTGTTGAATATTTCCTCATCACATTTTAATCTGCTTCTGGCTCAGTGGGGGATGTTGTAGGTAAGTGGCACCTCTGCTGTAGAGAATAGATAGATAGATAGATAGATAGATAGATAGATAGATAGATAGATAGACAGACAGAGACAGATAGATGGATGGATGGATGGGTTTATCTATATCTATATAGCTAAATGTATGAAATAGTTGGTTGATTTTGTTTTTTCAGTAAGGATGTTTTAACCAAGGAAAACAATTAGTTTCTATGTTTAATTTTTGGGTACATCTTTAGTCTTTTTGTGCCTCCTTGTGATGGAGGTATCATATCCAATTTTTAAAAAATTTTGGGGACATTCTGATAGAAAGCAATCCATCAATCAATAAGTATTAGGTGCCAGGCACTATCCATGGTGCTAGAGATACAAAACCATCTCTACCCTTAAGAAACTTGCATTTTGGGGGGAGCTGAGTAGCTCAGGAGATTGAGAGCCAGGCCTACTACAGACGGGAGATCCCAAGTTCAAAATCTGATCTTAAGCACTTCCTAGCTGTGTGATCCTGGGCAAGTCCCTTAACCCTCATTGCCTAGCCCTTACCACCTTCTGCCTTGGAACCAATTTGCAGTATCGATTCTAAGGCAGAAGATAAGGTTTAAAAAAAGAAAAAGAAACTTACATATCTTCCAGGGCAGGACATTTTTAGCAATGGGTTATGGTCTGGAGCTTTCACTAACTTATAGGTTTTTAAACCAAATTATTGTTACCCAGGTTTTTATTTGAATACAGAGATATAGCTGGGAACAGTGCACTAATATAGGCAGATACAGCAGCTTGGCATAGGCAAAGAGTTAATCATCTAATATTAATACATTCATAATTGAAAAACCATCTAAGGAAGTTTGATGGGCATATAATCTAAATTTTAATAATACCAATAGTAGCACTGAGTAATGAGTGAATTGTCAATGTCCTATAGATTTAATTAGAAAAGTTGTATAAATCATGAATGATAATAGCTGACCTTTAGATAATACTCTATAAAGTTTACAAAGGGCTTTACATACATCATCTCATTTTACCCTCATGACAACTCTGTGAACTGGGTACAAGAGGTGTTTTTATCCCCATCTGACAGGTGAGAAAACTGAGACTAAGAGAAGTCGTAACAGACACAAAATTCTAAGATGTTGGATGGGAGAGTCAAATGCAAGTATTTCGTTATTCCAAAACCAATTCTTTTTCTACTCAAATCACTAAATATTTAAATATTTGTTCCAACTGTGGGAATGGTATTCAGATTTTACCTACAATAATCAAATATTAGTGAATCCAGTTGTTCATAGTGTACACCTACTGTACCACAAATGAATCAGTTCTAATGGGCATGATACCAACTCTTGTATTTGTTCTATGTGGGACTTTTTCCCAGAGCATCAAATTTGGAGGGTTCTAAAAGCAGTACCTTCCACAGTATAGAAACAATAGCAACGGTAATTACTTAAAATAAGAAGCTACCAAATGTTAGGCTAGAGTGCATTCCTTTTCCAATCTTTTCTTGTTCCTTCCTCCTCAGTAGTAATTTCTGTTTGAGAGTCCCTGTCTCCTCTCTTAGATCAGCCCCAACTCACTTCCCACTCAACTGAGGATGTGTTCCTAGTAATTTGTCTAGGACCTCCCTTTGTGGCACTTGTCTCAAGAGTAAAAAATTCTAGTTAAGGTTCTATGATGGCTTTTACAGAGTTGGGGGCATGGGGTCCTTCAGGATGGAAAGGACTATAGCCATCCAAGTTATATAAATATGCTTTCAAAATTATTCATGCAGACATTTATAACTGGCTTTAGTAGAAGAAGGTTGTATGAGAACAAGCAGGAAAAAAAAGAGAAAGATTTGAGCTGAATAAAGAGAAAGCCATCGCGTAGGGCATTTGGAGAGGTTTGACCTTGTGAAGGAGGCCAAAGATTGAATTTGAAGAAGGGAAATTTGAAGTCACTGGAGAATCATTGAGAAGAATTTGGAGAACAATCTCTAGATCCAGATGTTATTTCCTAATTCCATTTTTAAAAAAATGGAAAACCACATGTTTCTGGCTTCCCTTTCCTCTTCTAAACTGGATCCCACCCCAATAGCCCTAACCCTAACGGTGAATAATACCCCAGATTCATCTTCAAGATGATGAGGTTATGACACTGTTAAATCTAACATGCAACTACTTTTGCCCAATATTTTACCTGATTAAAAATGAGGTTTCATAACATTTGGGGCATGGAAGGATGAGTGTGGCTCTTTAGTGAAATCTTATAAAATAGAAATACCTTTTTCCTAGATTAAAAAAAAAAGGCAAACAAAGCTGAAGGGCAGAGCAAGGGAAAGAATTAAGATAACATAGGCCTTAACTAGACAACTAGAAAGAACCCAGATTTCCCCCCAGAATAGCAACACCAAATGACAGACCTTAAAAAAAATTTCTTTTCCCTGTTCTATTCCCCTGTAGTCAGCATGGCTATAATGTGTTGATGCCAAGGACAGCTGCTGTATTTTTCCTCTGTCTACCCCATTATGACCAACCACCCCAGTTGGAGCTTGATAAATATGAAATAATGCTAATAATAGTCATCCTCTGAAAGAATGAGGACATGGGTTTTGGCAAAATGCACTCATTAGTCTCATTTAGTTCCAACAGCATGGGCTCCTCTCATTTCAGTTTGTAGCCCCTTTTGATTGTTGGAATTTGTCCAGCAACTTGTGAGTTTACTCTAAGAAAAAAAGAATAATCCATCTCCAATACATTTCACCAATATTTCCCAGGTTTTTTATTATTTATTTATTTGTTTGTTTATTTATTTATTTATAAGCTCTTACCTTCCCCATCTTGGAGTCAATACTGTGTATTGGCTCCAAGGCAGAAGAGCAGTAAGGGTAGGCAATGGGGGTCAAGTGACTTGCCCAGGGTCACACAGCTAGGAAGTGTCTGAGGCCAGATTTGAACCTAGGACCTCCTGTGTACCACGCCCCCCATGTTTTTTTTAAAAAGACTTTGCATTCTGAAAAAGCATTTCTTCATACCATTTTTAAATAAACTCAACTCAAGATTTGGCCATTGGGGATCATTTTTGAGGGTGGAGAATAACTCCTGTGTATCATCTTCAGCAAAACTCTGCCCCATGGTCAAAAAAAGGCTCCTCTCCTAGTTTTTGGTTCCTCGAACTGTAGCTCTTTTAGAAACCAGCCCCATATGAATACTATCTTACTCTTTTATTCTAACCAGAAATCCTTCTGGATTTAAAGTTTGGAGCTTTTGTCTGTCTTCCTTTTATCACACTCAGATGAGGGCTGAGTGTGGGTGCAGGAAACAGAGATGACTCTGAGTCAGGTCATTTTTCTGGCTTTGGGGGAAGGAAGCTCAACAAGATAGACTACAACCTAACCAGAAAAGATCACTCAGTTTTTCCTTCAGAGGCTTACACGTATTTGCAGAGCTGAGCTTCAGGGGCTAGCAGGTGAAGGTGTCTGTAAATTGCATTGATTTCTTTGTCTTCTAATTCCCCTTGCTAATGCAGGTGGCTGTCAGTCTGGGCTCGAACTTCAAAATCCCCAGATCCTAAGTGCATATGCATGGAGCAAGTGACATCTATTTTAACCCTTCTGCTGCCCTGAGGACGGTGGGTCTGCAAATCCTCCAAGTAGCTTTCTTCCTCTCGCTTCCAAATCCAACTCTGCCCTCTGGTGGTTCTATCTTCAATTTGGAAAAAAATTCATCCCCAATTCATGAATTAGTTTGTTTTTAAAAATCCAGTTGTGATGATACATGTATAACCCAGTGGAACTGCTTGTCAGCTTTGGGAGGGAGGAGGAAATAGCAGGAAGTGGGGGAATCATGGAACCATGGGAAAATATGCTAAATAAAAATATTTTAATTTAATAAAATTAAATAAATAAAGATCCAGTTGTAGAGGCATCTGGGTGGCTCAGGGGGTTAAGAATCAAGCCTAGAGACTGGAGGTCCTCCTAGGTTCAAATCTAACATCAGATACTTCCTAGTTGTGTGATCCTGGGCAAGTCACTTAACCCACATTGCTTAGCCCTTACCACTCCTCTGCCTTGGAACCAGTACTCTAAGATGGAAGGTCAGGGTTTAAAAAAATCAGTTTGGAAGGAGGTTATTTAAAATTTGGCATTCGTTTTCCAGGATCTTCACAAATGGTGCTTAGGTGTTCAAGTCAATTGACCCAATTCTATTTAACTCATAATGGTACAATAAAGTGCCTACAATGTTCCAAGCACTGCATTAAACACACAGGATGCAAAGAAATGGGGGTATGCAAAGCAAGATGTAGACAGGGTAAAGTGGAGCTACCCTCAGAGGGAAGGCATTAAGATGAAGGAGGACTGGGAGAAGAAGGGGGAACTTGAGCTGAGACTTGAAGGAAGCCTGGGAAGTCAGAAGATGGAGATGAGAAGGCAAAAAGAGAGACAGCCAGGGAAAATGCACATTATTGAGGGGTGGAATGTCTTGTGGGAGGAACAGTAAGGAAGTCAGGGTCACTGACTACTTTAGGGAAAGTAAGCTCTAAGAAGACTGGAAAGGGAGAAGGGGGGGTCAGGTTTTAAATCCAGGGATAAGGTGTTTTGTCCAATCCTTACTTTCTATCTTATTATTGATTCTAAGACAGAAATGTGGCAAGGGCTAGGTTAAACTGGGGTTAAGTGACTTGCCCAGAGTCACCCAAGTAGCAAGTGTCTGAAACTAGATTTGAACCCAAATCCTCCCAACTCCAGGCATGGCTCTCTGTCCACTATGCTCCCTAGCTGCCTCTAGGGATGAGGTTTTAAAAGCCAAACAGACATTTATATTTTATTCTGGAGGTAATAGGAAGCCACTGGATTTTATTGACTAAGGGGGTGACATGACCAGACCTGTGTTGAAGAAAGATCAGTTTTGTACCTGAATGGAGGATGGAGACAGAAGAGATTCAAGGGAGGAAGACCCACTAGACCCAGGCTATTAACAAAGTCCAGACTTGAGCTAATGAGGGCCTCTGCCAGGGCGGTGGCATTGTCAGAGGGGCAAAGGTAGAAACAACAGGACTTGGCTACAAATTGTATATGGGGGAGATGGGGAGAGGCTGAGGAGCTGAGGATGAAACCTAGGCTCTGAGCTTGAGTCACTGGAAAGATAACAGTACTCCCAACCACCATGAAGGTCTTAGGGAAGTTAAGAGGAAGAGTTTTGGTAAGATAGAGAATGAAGATAATAAATTCCATTTTGGACACTTTCAGTTTAAGATGCCCAATAGGCAGCTGGCCATGAGAAGACTGGAGGTGAGAAAAGTGAGAGCTCAGCAAAGAGATGTAGGAACCATTTGAATGGAGATAATTTAACCCATACTAACTGAAGAGATCACTAAGTGAAGGAGTGTAAAGGAAGAAGAGAAGAGGGCCTATGAGAGAGTCTTGGGGAACCCCAGTGGTTAATAGGCATGATCTAATTGAAGAATGCTAGAAGAAAGCAGTATCAAGAAAATCTAGAGAGAAGAGTGTATCAAGGGGGGAAAACTGATCAGTGATTTCAAAGGTTGCAGATTGATAAAAGGCCATTGGATTTGGGAACTAAGAAATCATTGGTACCTGGAGAGAGCAGGCTTAGTTGAATGATGAGATCAGAATCCAGATTATGGAAAGCAAAGAAGAGAGTGAGAGGAAAGGAAATAGAGGTATGAATTAGGAATAAATAGCCTTCTCATGTGTAACCTTGAAAGTATGAAGAAATATAGAATAATGGCCAATGGTTCCTCTCTGGCTTAGGTGCAGGTGAGTTTGAGGCAGAACAAAGGATTACTCAACTACTTGGCCCATACATCCATCTTTATTTAATAAGCATGTCTATCAACAGGAAAGTCAAATTATTTGGGGACTATATTTCAGCTGGAAAAAATGCTCACACTATACACAAAATAATTATAAAATAAAGACAAAGGGTATGAAAGCTTTAAAAAAAAACCCTTACCTTCTGTCTTAGAATCAATTGATTTTAAGACAGAAGAGCAATAAGGGCTAGGCAATGGGGGTCAAGTGCCTTGCCCAGGATCACACAGTTAGGAAGTGTTTGAGGTTAGATTTGAATCCAGGACCTCCCCGGGCCTGGCTTTCTATCCAGTGAGCCACCCAGGTGCCCCCAAAAGTTTTTTTTTTTTAAGAAAGAAGTCAAATAGGGGTAGTGACAAGGAAGGAAAGAAGGAAGGGAGGGAGGGAGGGAGGGAGGGAGGAAGGAATGAAAGGATGGAGAAAGGGAGGAAGGGAGGAAGGGAGGATGGAAGGACGGAGGGAGGAAGCGAGGGAGAGAGGGAGGAAGGAAGGGAGAAAGGAAGGAAGGAGGGAGGGAGANCTACTATCATCTTCGTGACTTAAGAGTTAATTTTATAAACAGTGACCACAACAATTTTTTACTAATATTATTTAACAAAACCAATTTCTAAATATTACATGTAGCATTTTAATTATTACATATTACATTTATTTTCATTATTACAAGTGGAATTAAATGCAAACATGGAAGGAGTGGATAAGGGAGTACTTGGTATCCCTTGAACCTTGAAGAGGGAAGAAAACCCATACAAATACTTTGTTAGAGTTTGGTGTAAGACTACATTCAAATCAACAGGGTTATAGGAAGTGGAAAAATGGTGGTGAATAAGAGGGAGGGGAGATTTAGAGAGGGACTAGTTATAATCAAAACAAACAAAACTCTAAGCTTAGAGAAGAGATTGGAAAGGAAGAAGAAAAGGAGGGACAGAGGGAGGGAGAGAAGGAGGGAGGGAGAAAGGAAGGAAGGAAGGAAGGAAGGAAGGAAGGAAGGAAAGAAGGAAGGAAGGAAGGAAGGAAGGAAGGAAGGAAGGAAGGAAGGAAGGAAGATGAGTTTTGAAATAAATCTTATTACTGCTGTTGAGTATACCTTCCTGGGAAACATCCATCCAATGACTGTTTCCTTTTCTCTAGTAGGTCTGGTTGGTATAAGTCACAGAAGATAATCAGGTATTTTAGGTAAATATATTCACGTCTTCTAAATATGATATTCTTGTCTCTGCTCACCATGACCAAGCAATGCATGCTTAGAGTTGCTGCAAAGCTTAGTGAGTTAGATCAGTCTCTCTAGATAGGGAGGCATTGGATCATTGGATCTTCTTTGTAGCATGGGACAATTCCGTGGCATACAGACTCTTTAATGTGTTTTGAAATCCCCCTCTAAAGGAAATGGATTTTTCTTGTTTCCTTATTAAAATATGGCCAAGTGAAGTCCCACAGGGCTCTGTCCTGGCCTCTCTTCTCCTTTACTATACTCCTTCACTTGGTGATTTCATTAGCCCTCATGGATCATGTTATGTTACTAGTTATCCTGCCCAATTCTCTGCTAAACTCTTACATCTCTGACTACTTTTTAGACACCTTGAACTGGATTCTAGTGCATTTTCTGTCAGTTCTTTCCTGGTTATCCTGTATGTACTTTGATTATTATATTAGCTTGTCTCCCCCATTAAAATGTGAGCTCCTTGAAGGCAGGGATTGTCTTCTGCTATTTTTTGTATCCCCAGTACCTAAGTACACCACACAGTCCTTGATTTAGTAGATACACAATAAATACTTATTGACTGACTGGCTGTGATGTGCTTCTCTCCTAAGTTCTTAAAAGATCTTTAGTTAATTGCATCTTGTAACATAAATGCCACCAAAGTCAAGACTTGGATGAAAAGTTTATTACCAAAAAGCATAAAATACAATGAAAATATAAAAACGCATTGAGTTGGGGGAGAAAATTCTATTATAGCACACAGACAATTCCCTTTCAAAAAAGGAAATTTCCAAGGAATTTTGCCGACTAGTCTACCATAGACTAGAACCAAATACCAGAGTTTCCTTTTTTTTTTTTTTTAAAGAAAAACATAGGTCATTTTAACTTTCCATCTTCTCCAGGCAGTTGATTTTTCAGATTCCCATTGGAGCCATATCCTTATTCTCACCTCTCCATGAAATACTGATTTCAGGGAAACCTTGATTTGTGGAGAAGTATGGCTATATGGGAGGTGCTGAGCTCTTGCCCTACATTTCTCTAAAAATCATCCTATCTACCAAAAAAATCTCCTTGCAATGCCTTTAAGTGACTTCATTCAGCTTGCTGTTACTCTATTCTTTGGCATTGCTCACCATGGACTTAATTTTCCCTTTAGGGCTTTTTTTTTGTGTGCTCAATTAGGCACTGCCCTATTCACTGTACTTCACTCCTTCTTCAAAATATGGACATCTGAAAGCTCCTGGAATAAACAGACATCACAGGGAGCTGTCATTCTCTCTTACGAGGTTGATGGGAAAACAGACATTTTTTTTCTCCTGAAGAAATCCAATAGCTTCTAGTGTCACTGGATTTATGAGAAAATGTATTTCACTCCATTACTGCTATAGAGAAACAGCGTTCTGTTTCAACAGGAGGTGAAATATAGAGCTATCATGATTTGAAATAAATAACTGGAATGTATTTAATAGGAATGGAAATGTGAATTTCTTCAAAGTTTTAAGCTAGTCATTTCTATTATCAACATGTCACACACTGTTCTTGTTCAACCAGGTCTAGAACTTCATGAATGAGCTGAGTAGCGATCTGCGTAATGGGGTAACACACTGGGAGTCTTTTTTTCAAAGTTGGCATGTGAACAAAGTACCTGCAGATCAGAAAAAGAAAAAAAAAAAGGATGACTTTTTAAAAAGGAACCTTTCCCAGTAGGCCACATGGGCAGATAAAAGCACCATTCTGGATCAAAGGACCACAGATTTAGAGCTGGACAAGACCTCAGAGGTCATTAATTCTAATCCCCCCACGCCCCCACTTTCCCCTTTACCTTCTGTCTTAGAACCAATACAAATATCGGTTCCAAGGCAAAAGAGAAGTAAAGGATAGGCAATTGGGGTTAAGTATTTGACCAGGGTTAACCAGCTAGGAAGTATCTGAGGCCAAATTTGAACTCAGGACCTCTATCCACTGAGCCATCTAGTTGTACCCAATTCCAATCCCTTTTTTACAAATAAGGAAACTGAGGTTTTTGGACCCTCAAGGAATCTGTAAATAGGCTTGATGGAAAAACCCAACCAAACTACATCTTTATATTCTCTAAGTTTTTATTTTCTTTGTAATTCTAATGTATTTGATTTTATGCATTTTAAAACATTCAGGTAATAGGCAGTCAACAAGCATTGATTAACTGCCTGTTGTGTATATTAGGCTAATGCACTAGGAATAATATTTTGCAAATTTAATTTAATTTTTATTATTTTTTCTAATGCACTAGGAATAATAAAGAAGCTAAAAGAACCAATTCATGCTCTCAAAGGGCTCCCAGCGTAATCTGAAAAAAGGTTCATAGGCTTCACTAGATTGCCAAAGGGTCCTAAATACATGCCAAACATTAAGAGTGCCAGCTCTGCTTTCTACCATACATCCCTCCCTGCCTACAGAGAGGCCAGTCTGAAAAGACTCAGCCTCCCACAACCTCCCCTCTTTGTTATTTACGTCATCTTTCATGTCCATCGTCACTTCGCGGAAACACTTGCATTTGAGCAAAGTACATGCACTTCATTCATAACACATCAATTACCAAGACATAAATGGCCAAGTACCGCGCAACCTCCACCACACAGTAAGCCTCACCTCTCGGCTCTCAGCTAAGCAATGTGAGGCTGTGGGTGGAAGCTGTGCTGGGAGGAGGGAACAGGGAAGGAAGGCTGTAGAACTGGGACTGGAAGAAGGCAAGGGAAGCGGCTACTTGGGATTTAACATGGTGGCAGCGGGGTGGGAGGGTGGAGGAAGGGCATACAATGAAGGACATTTTTTAAGATCGCTTTTTATATGTTTTTTAAATTAACCTGCTCATTATTTCTTAGGGCACAGTAGTGTTCCATCACAATCATATGCCCCAACTTGTTCAGCTATTCCCCAACTGATGGGCAGCCCTTCAGTTTCCAGTTCTTTGCCACCACAAAGAGAGCTGCTATAAATATTTTAGAACATATAAGGGTTGGGGTTTTTTTTGTTTGTTTGTTTTTTTTTGCTTTTTTTCCCCTGATCACCTTAGGATATTATAAAGCCAGTCATGGTATCGCTGAGTCCAAAGGCATACGAATTTCCTAGCTTTGGGGGCATAATTCCAGATTGCTCTCCAAAACAGTTAAATTAGTTCACAGTTCTACCTACAGTATATTACTGACCTACATGAAATTATAAAGAATAAAACAAGCAGAACCAAGAGAACATTCTATACTGTGACAGAAATATTGTATGAAGAATAACTGAGGTATTTCTACCTCCAGAGTAGGAACCAATAAGTAGAAATAAGCATGACATAGTTTTATGTATACATATATATATATATATATTTGTCAAATGATATCTTCTCTAGTGGGGGGAGAGAAATAAGAGAGGTATTTTAATATAACAAACAAATAAATTTAAATGAAAAAATCACTTATTACAAGTTTCATCATCATAGCAGAGAAGTAACCCTCAGTTCTTGAAGGCTGTGTCAGTGAAACAAAAGTTTTAGAAAGTCTAGTCATGAAAAGACTGTGAGTACAGGCCAGGCAGGAGAATTGTGCCTGACGTTCAAGGAGATCACCTTAATCTACCTAATTGTGGAGCGGTCATTTGATGATGAATTTTTGGATTATGGCAACTCACAAAGACTTTCTGTCATAGTATGCAGACATCACATTCTCCAGCAGTAAAGGGGGTACATATGGATAAAATGAGGGGCCTTCTGAAATACCAACGTGAGAAGAATTCCACCTGTAAAAATACTTCCAGCTCAGCCATCGGAGCCATCATACAGGGAAATAAGCCCTACAGAATTGTCATACTTGAGAGGGGAAATCATTGTCAAGAGGGAGTCTACTTTTCTCATGACCACCAAGAACAATTGATGACCAATTGCCACCCTCAGACAGACAGAGCCTTGGGTATGGCAGCATCCCTCAGACCAACATTCTTGCTTCTAGCTCAGCCTTCACAGCCATCATCCAGTGAAGTAACTCCTTTGAAGAAGGAACCACCTGCTAACCAACTAAGACCCACAAGGCAGATAAGAAAACCTAGCTTGAAGGTTGAGACAGGAAGTAGCAAGACCAAATAAGCCAAATCACATTATGATCTTGACTACCATATCCCTTCAGATCTGATGGCGATAGCCCCAGACCTTGAACCCAAAAGCCTTGGGAAAAGCAATATTCCCTCAGATATCATCATGTGAGGCAACCTGAGGGAGATATAGTGTAGCAATTGCTCCTTTGGAAGTTAAAGTCACTGAAGTCTACTAAAGACTCAGGGAAAAAAAATCTTGCCACCAAAGACCTTAGCACTGTCAAATGGTTCAACATCCAAAATTGATATGATTTTCATCAGTGGAAAAGATGTTAAAGAAGGGGCATTAACATCTACTTTGCCTTTGTTCTTCTAAACTAGCTTTTCATCCTCTACAATTTCTTATCCCTCTATCTTTTTCTGCCTTACCTCAATCATCTCATTTCTCTTTCTTCATAAACTTGCCTCTATAGTTAACTAATTCAAGAAAGTATTATCTTTTACTCTTAAATCCGTACCACCCCCATCAACACCCCTCTTGACTTCTTGCTGTTCTACTGATCCTTAATCTTGGGTCACCCAAGCAGCTGCCTACTCTAATCCCACTCCTGAATGCAGGTGAATCAAGTCACAAATCACTCAAACTGGGTCAACAACAAATTCATGTGATCTAACTTCAACTGGGCCCTTACCACTGCAGAGTAACTCTTTTATTGTTTTCTGAATATTTATGACATTCCAAAGTACCTTTTCTGAACTCTTCTTCCTTTCTCTCTCCAAGCCCTCAATTCTACCCTCACTCCTGCTCTATCATCAGACAACAGGCTTTACTGAAAAGATTGAGGCCATCAATCATGAGCTCCCTCATTTCCTCTCCTCCAGACATCAAACCTCTCTGTATCTTCACTTTTCTTTCAGTCCCAGAGGGTGAAGTGACCTTCTCTTTGACAAATCTAGTTCATGATCTCCTCTTCTCTCCTCTCAGGAGTTTGTCCCTTAGTTCATTCCTTTTATCATCTTTAATCCCATTTTCTCTAATGGCTCCTTCCCTGTCACTTAAGATCATTCTTAAGACACCCTCTCCACTAAAAAAAAACTCTTGCTTTGTCTCTCCTTTCCCCTGAAAATACCTATCTATAATGTTTCCTCTTTTATACTTCTAAGACCCTAGACAGAATAGTCTAAATTCACTGACTTAGTTTCCCTACAATTCATTCACACTCCTAAATAAACCCTTTACAATTTACTTTTTCAACACTACCACTCTAAACTACTCTTTCATAGGTCCTAAATGCTATTTGAGTTTCTAAATCCAATTTTTTTTTCATAGCCCATTCTCCTGATCAATGTGCTTTCTGAAGCACTCAACATTACTGACCAGCTCTTCCCTCCTGGATCCTCCCTCCTATCTTAGATTCAGTGATGCCTGCCCTCCCTTAATTTTTTCTATCTTATCTGACCTCTCCTGGATTTCCTTCTCAGATTCATCTTTTCAGCAGTGGTCCCCCATATCTCTGTTTTGGCCTTTTTCTGTGTACTCTCTCACTTCCTGATCTTGACTACCATTTTGAGTTTTCTTGGCAAAGATACTGGAGTGCTTTGCCATTTCCTTCTCCAACTATCCCAAAAATAGAGAAAGGATTATATAATGGTGCCGAAGTAGTTCATGACTGGAAGAAAGGGTGTTGTCATAACCACTCATATTTGTTGGGGGGTAAATAGTAGGACAGCATAAGTTATTTCCAAAGATACCCACAAAGTTAAATTGGCCTTGGAACCTGCTCATACTCACTCCTGTGGGTGCCTGCCTCCTCTTTCCATCTCCCATGGGGAAGCTAGTTAGACTAAATGATTATCTCCTCCAGGTTTGGAGTTAGGAGTTACTCTGTCCATGGGACCAAGGGCTAAGAGTTAGGAGAATGAAAATACAAATAGAAGATAGGGAAACTTTCCCCGTGATCTTCAATAGCTTAAAATGGGGAAGTGGTGAGAAGAAGCAGGGCACATACATTGATTGGTCTCCAAATCTTTAAATACCATCCCAGAATCAGAATATGGAACTCTTCCAACTCCAACCTCCCCATCCCATCCCCACCGAGCTCAGTGACAGTACAGTGCCTTCCCCAAATGCTCAGGAAAGGATGCCTATTTACTGCCCAATTTTCACCCTTCATGGGTTCTGATGATGCATGCAGCAGATTTTTCCCTTGCTCTTACTGGGTGCTAATGGAGAACCATGACCACTAAGTCTATTTGGTTTTTTTCTTGCCTATAAATAGAACTAGGACAGAATATAATGGATGGCTGGTGAAACAAATTCTTACTGTTCCTATTCCTTAATACTGCTCTGTGAGTAAGAGGAGACAGACAAATGGGACAAAAGGAGAGGAAGAGACCATACTTATATGGTATACATACCATATAGTTTAAAAATAAAGAATACATTATTCTTCCTTTATTCAATAACTATTAAGTACTATATGTAAAATAGTATAAATAGATAAAAAATAAAAATAGTATAAAATAGATAAAAAATAAAGAAGGCACTATCTTTGTCCTCTGGAAGTGAAGAGGATAAATATTATCCCAAATGTTTCATAAGTGCATAAAAGAAGTTGGGTGATAAAAGAAAGAGCTAAGGGCACAATGGATAGAACTTTGGTCATCTACTCCCTACCCTTCCCCCCCCCACTCCAGTCAGGATCTCAAATCTGCCCTCAGATACTTATTAGCTGTGTGTCCCTGGGCAAGTTGATTAATCATTGTCTTCCGCAGTTTCATCATCTGCAAAATGGGAGAAGGGAAGAGAAGAAGCATCTTTTAAGCACCTGCTATGTATAAGAGCAGTGCTACAATGTTTTACAAATATTCTTCTATTTGATTCTCACAACAGCCCTGGGGAGGTGGGTGCTATTATTATCTCTATTTGCTAATTTGAGTTTTGAATTGAAGCAGACAGGGATTAAGTGACTTGACAAAGGTCACACAGCTAATGAGTGTCTCAGGTCAGGTCTGAATTCAAGTCTTCCTGACTCCAGATCTAGTGCTCTATCCACTTCACTTCAGTGGCTTCTAATGGGGATAATAATGATACCCATCTAATAATAACAATAGCTAATATTTATAGAGTGTTTCCTATGTGCCAAGCACAGGGCTAAATGCTTTAAAATTATTATCTCATTTAATCTTCAGGCACAACCCTGGAAAGTAGGTGCTATTATTATCCCTATTTCCCAAATAAGGAAACTGAGGCAAACAGAATTAAACAAACCACCAGGGCCATACAGTTAGTAAGTGTTGAAGGCCAGGTTTGAACTCAGGTTTTCTGGACTCCAGGGCCATCGCTCTATCCCACATGCCCCCTAACTCCCCAAGCTGTTAGGAAGATAAAATAAGACAAGGTTTATAAAATAAGATAAAATATGTAAAGTGCCTGTAGACCTCAAAGTGCTTATATAAATTCTAGCTGTTATTATTTTAACTATAAGAGCTCTGGAAAAGATCATTTTTACCCTGGGGGGGGGAAGGTTTCACGGAGAAGGTGATATTTATATAACACCTGCCATGTGCCAGGCACTGTGCCAACCATTTTCACAAATCTCCTATTTGATCTTCCCAGCAACCCTGCAAGGTTGGTGCTATTATTATCCCCACTTTACAGTTGAGGGAACTGAGGCAGAGAGAAGTTTAAATGACTTGCCCAAGGTCACTCTGCTAATAAATATCCAAGGCTGTATTTAAGCTAAGATCTTCATGATTCTATCCACTGTCCTACCAGCTGCCTCTAAAGAACTAAACTTGCCAAGATTGATACAATTTTTTTCCTTTCTTTTTTATTAATATTTTTAAATTATTAAAATATAACTTCTCTCCTCCTTCCTCCCCCAATTAAAAAAAAAAGAAAAACCACCCCCCTTTACAAACACAAATTAATAATGCAAAACATTTTGTCATTGGCCACTAAAAAATGATCAAAGATGGATACAATTTTATTTTATTTGTTTCTTCATTTTATAACCCTAACCTTCTGTCTTAGAATTAATAGTAAGTAGTGGCAAGGACTAGGTAATCAGGGTGAAGTGACTTGCCCAAGGTCATACAGTCAGGAGTGTCTAAGGCAATATTTGAATCCAGGGTCTCCCATCTTTAGACTTGGTGTTCTATTCATTGTGCTACCTAACTATCTGTCAACACCCCTTCCTCCCAAATAGATACAATTTTAGCAGACAGAAACAGGAGAGGGATATCCCAAGGGCTCAGAATATTCTGAGCAAAGACAAAGAAGTAAGAAAGTTTAGGATTTGTTCATGGAAGCTGGTGTTTGGGTTTGGCAGTAACACCGAGTCCAAGGAGGCTGATAATATCAGAGACGTCTACAAAGGTAGGCTGGTGTCACATTGTAGAGAACTAAGAAAATAATACCAGGCTAAGGAATTTTTCTGTAGGCAACAGGAAGACCCTATAGATTTTTTAACAGTATATAAAGAAGACTAATGTGACATTATTACGAAAGACAGATAGTTAGTGTTGCTGTTGTGTGTCCTTCATTTTCAAAGAGGCATCAGGGGATGAGGACTTGACTTGTGAGAAGGATGGAATAGAGGAAGGCAAGGCTGGAATCCAGGCAACCAGTTAGAAAGCTGATATACCAATGGGAATAAAAGGCAAAGGAGGGGGCATCCAACTGGAATACTAGCCATGAAACTAAAAAGGAATGAGGACTGGTGATTTCTTTGGGTCAGGAAACTACCAGTGCAGGTCAACAATCATTTTGTACTTAGAGCGTTGCCTAGGTTACAGAGAGATCAAACGATTGGGCTGGGGGCTCAGAGCCAGGCAGGGGCTAGGCTTGGATCAAGTTCTTTCTGGATCCAGAGACCTACTCTTTACTTCTCAGACTAAAAAAGAAGTGATCAATATGATTCTGTTCAAGAAACATTTAATAAAGTGCCTCAAATTTGGTAAGGGATGGTGAAGAGAAGGCTTTCCCCCTCACTGATCCCTCAATTCATAATCATTTATAGTCTCTCGCAACCGAGTCTGTTGTCTTTAATTACTCATAGCAGGTCAAATTCACTTTGAATCCTGTGAATTGGTGGAGGCCACAAAGGCAGAAATGGATTTTGTAACTAGCTTGTCTTTTATTTATCCTCTCTGGTCAAGAAGCAAGTTTCCAAAGACAAAGGAACTTGGAGTGCTCTGAAATCCTAAATTAACTTCATTCAAAAAGGGGGGAGGGGAGGGAGAGAGAGGCAGAGAGAAGAAGGAAGAGAGAGAAGAGGTGGGGAAAGGGAGAGACGAAGAGAGACAGAGACAGAGACACACACAGAGAGAGACAGAGAGAGACAAACAGACACAAAGACAAACACAAAATCACAGAGAGGGAGGGAGAGAAAGAAAAAGAAGGAGGGAAGAAGAAAGAGAGAAAAAGGGAGAGAGAGAGAGAGACTATGAAAAGAAAACTGAATGGATTTTCTGCCTGCTGATTGAATCAAAAAGCAGAGAGATGCACCACCATTTTGCTACATCTCTCCATCTGCAGTGGATGGAATGAAGCATGGCTATTCTTACCTGAATTCTTCTTTGTGGTTGTTTCTAATGTATTCAGCCAGAATGCTACTGTGCTGCAAGCAGCATTTGAGGATATAGAACTGTTGGTACAAAAGTACAGCTTGGCATGGGCTCAGAAGTTGCAAGGATGAGAGAAGCTCCTTCATCACTTGCTTCACAATGCTGGCCACAAATGAGATCTAGAAAAAAAAAGAATACACGTCTACATGAACACACACACACACACACACACACACACACACACACACACACACATCCAGAACTCTTCTATTTTCTTACCATACTATGATCTAAGGATTTTTGCCTCTACCCTTTGGTTTGTGCTGGTTCTTTCTGGTAGGAGGTAGAAGGGATGGAGGGATGGGGAAAAGGGGTAAAAGAAGAAGAGTCCATATTAGCCTTAGATCCACAGTATAGTTAGAAAGAGCACTGGATCTGGAGTCGTGTCTAACACACAACCAACAAATCACTTCATCTTTCTGAGTATTAGTTTTCTGTTAGTGAGGGGAAGATATATATATACATATATATATTTAAACTCTTACCTTCTGCCTTGGAATCAATACATTGGTTCCAAGGTGAAAGAGTGGTAAAGACTAGGCAATGTGCGTTAAGTGACTTGCCTAGGATCATACAGCTAGACTATGTTTGGAGACAGCTGGGTGGCTCAGAAGATAAAAAATCATACCTGGAGATGAGAGGTCCTAGATTAAAATCTGACCTCATTTTTTGTCAAATCTGACATATTTTTAGAAAAGGGCTTTTTTCAAAACAATTACAAAATAAATAAGATCTTTACAAAGTCAGGGAAATCAGACTCATCTCTCAAGGGAAAGAGAACAAGAAAATGGGAAGGAGGCAATAGAAAAGTAAATTTACCAATTAATATTTATTAAGCCATCTTCTATGTGCCTAGCATTATGCTAAGTGTTGGAATACAAAAGGAGGTAAAAGATAGTCTATGCTTGTGTTGGTAAAGATGTGGCATGTGTGCCCTGGCAGCATCAAGGGGGCTGCTCCATTCCCCTTCTCCATAGCACCCCAGCACATTTTTCACATGTCCTGCCCCTCTGCCCAGCAGCCAAACATGAACACTTCCTCCCTCTGCTGTCTGGGGTAATGCGGGGGGCTCATAGGCAGCTTGGAGTTGCAGATTGGGCATACAATCTCAAAAAAGTTCACCAACACTGATCTATACCCTTAAGGAGCTCACAGTCTAATGAAGGAGCTTATATCTCTATGGCTCAATGGTTATGATCAGTATTCCCAAACCCTCTTAATTCTAATGCTTTCCTTCTGTTAATTAGTTCCTATTTATCCTATATAGGACTTGCTTTGTATATATATCTGTTCACCTGTTGTTTCTCTTGTTAGATTGTAAGTTCCTTGAAGGCAGGGGCTATCTTTTGCCTCCTTTTGTAGCCCCAGGATTTAGCACAGTGCCTGGCACATAGAAGGTGCTTAATAAATGTTTATTGGTTGATGGATTGGATCAGTCCTTTCAGGTTTAAACTCAGGTTCAGCTACAGTATTTGACATTGGAATCTTGGTGTTGATTTCTTGCTCTGAGGTAGCATTTGCAGCAGGGAGGTAGCAGGCCCTTTATGCCATCTTTCTCTACTTTTATCCTGGGTCTGGTGCTTACTTCCAGGAACAGCAGAGTGGTTTATAGCCTAAAAACTTAACCCTTTCTCCCTGTGTGTTCGTGTTCATTTCCCACTTCTCACAAAATTTCAGCATCTTTCCTTCCAATAGGATGAGGGACAGGACAGAGACAGACAGACATATTGTCTTTTCAGACACTATACCAACCCTTTCAGTCTTGGGTCACAGCAATTGGGAATTTGTTTGCTATCACCTGCAAGTGTTCCACTTCTGGGATTCTTCTATCATAATCTATCATCCCATCTTCATGCCTTATTCTTCCTAAATCTATTCATGCTCACCATGATCTCTGATCTCCTCTCTGATCCCCATGATCTCTGAGCCCCACCCCTCAGTAAGCTCACAGACCATATCACCCTGTGATGCCTCTACTCTCAGTCTCAGTAAACTTGTTCCTACAATCGCCTCACTCTTTAATTTTCAATTTTCTATCTACTGGTTCTTTCCCTGGTCTCTCTCATTATTGAAAAAACCCTCCACTGTATTCAAAATTATCCATTTTACATCTCACAATGCTTTCTGTCTCTTTTTATTCATGAATACTTCTGTTCATAAATCTGATGGATAACATATTCACTATTCTAATTTGCTTATGATATCTTCCTTTATGCCTAGGTCATGTATCCATTTGACCTTAACTTGGTATATATTGGTAGATATCTAGTTTCATCTTGAAGAACAATCTAGAATTATGCTCAAAGAGTGATGTATACCTTTTGACCCATCTATATTAGCATTAGGTTTATTTCCTAAGACAATCAGGGAAAAAAGAAAAGAACCCAAATGTTCTAAAATATTTATAACAGCCCTCTTTGTAGTGGCAAAGAACTGAACATTGAAGGGATGCCCATCAATTGGGAGAATGGCTAAACAGGTTATGGCATATGACTACTGCACCATAAAATATGATGAGCAGATTAATTTTGGAAAAACATGGAAAGACCTACATGAAATTATGAAGAGTGAAATGAGCAAAACCAAGAGAACATTATAGACAGCCTCAGAATATTATTAGATTAATTTGTCAAACTCCAGAGAAAGAACTGAAAAGCAGAAGTTTATGTGTGTGTGTGTGTGTGTGTGTGTGTGTGTGTGTGTGTGTGTGTGTGTGTGTATCTTTTTGTCAAATGATACTTTCTCTAATGGGCAGAAGGAGGGAGTTAACTGGGTATCTTAGTGTAACAAATAAATAAATTTAAAAAATTTTAAATCCTCCACTGGATCTTACTATTCTTGCTAATTATCCTATAAAGCTACCTGTGCTTGTACACTCATTCCTCTTCTATCACTTTTCTAAACCGTTTGAGATAGAGCTTCCCTTCTCACCACTTAATTATCAATCCTCATCCTTCTTCAACACTGAAGTATTTATCATTGCCAACCGCAGTTATTCCTGGATACTTTCTTCTCTCTGCATTTTCATGACACTGCTCTCTTTCTCTCCCTCAGACACACAACTCTCCTCTTCTCTCTCTCTCTTTCCCCCTCTGTCTGTCTGTCTCTCTCTGTCTTTGTCTCTCTCTCTCTCTCTCTTTCTTCTCTCTCTCTTTCTCCCCTCCCCTCTGTCTGTCTATCTGTCTGTCTGTCTCCCTCTCTCCACCTCTCTGTCTCTCTCCCTCTCCCTCTTTCCCTCCCTTCCTCCTCTATGGCCATTCCTTCTGAATTTTTTGCATTTTGTTTTGTTTTGTTTTGCTGATCATCATCCATGTCCCATAAGCTATGAATGTATACCAAGGCTGGGCCCTCTTCCTTTTTCTCCACACTCTCTCACTTGGTTATCTTAGCTACTCCCATAAGTTCAATCACCATCTCTATTCAGATGATTCCCAGTTTGACATATTCATTCCTCTCTTGAGCTCCAGTTTACATCAATTACGTATCTGACATTTCACTCAACATTTAATTCCAATGGTTCTCTGTTACCTCTAGAATTAAATATAAACTTATCTGGCATTTAAATCTCTTCACAACATGACTCCTTCTATGTATCCATTCTCCTTACATATTATTCCCCTTTCCAAGAATTCAACGATTCATCTACGTTGGCTTTGTTGCTAATCCTCAAACAGCAAGAAGTTCTATATCTCATTTCTATTATGCCTTTGTGCTGATGGTTCACCATGCCTAAAATATTCTCCTTCATCACCTCTTGGAGGTCATGTTTTCTGGCATGTCCTCTGCGCAAGACCTTTCTTGACCTCCTCCCCTTCTAGTGCCTTGTATCTACTTTGTACATATCTTGTAAATGCTTACAGTATTTATGTACATGATGTCGCCTATGGAATCTAAGTTCCTTGAGAGCAAGGATGGTTCAGTTTAGTCTTTTGTAAGAGGTCTTAATAAATGTTTAGTATTTTATTTCGCTGAAATAAGAAGTCTGTCAAATATTCATTTACCTATGAAAAATAACTAAACATTATTCACAGGGTTTAAAATTTGCTTGGCAGGCTATAAGCCAGTCAGACTTCCAACCTGATGAGAGTGAATGAATATATGAATGAGTAATAGGAGACTACAAGACCTGAAAGGGCAAGGAGAAAAAGAGAAGACCTTTAGAGCCTATTTGTTAAATGTATGATTATACTAACAAAAACTTAATGATTAGGAATCACGTCTCTCTAAGCTTGTCTATTTAACTTTCTGCTCCTTATTTATGTCAAGACCTTTTCCCATCTAATGAAGTTGTAAGGGTAGGGGTGGGGTGAAGTGTCACCCAGACTATTCTATTCAATCAATCAATCAATCAATCAATCAGAGGTATGAACAGGTCTAGATATCTCTCTTAGAGCAATTAATGGCATTTCAATAGGCAAAAGAGGTAATATGTTAGAAACTACTAAAGATGGGGAGTTCAGTGGTCCAGTGGATAAAGAAAAGCCTAGACAGGAGGTCCTGGGTTCAAATCCAGACATTTCCTACCTCTGTGAACCTGGGCAAATTATTGATTAGCTCTTCTGCATTTGGAACCAATATTTAGTATTGATTTTTAAATGGAAGGTTATGGGATTAAAAAAAAAAGAAGTTATGTGCCCTAAATTCAAATCTCCTTTTCCCCTAAGACTATTAGGAGAGGGATATTCTTATTACCACCACTTTAGTAAATATCCTTTTGTTAATTGACTCTGTCAACAATAGAGATTGAATGATAATCGTAGGGAGAAGGCTAGAGATGGGGGCTCAAGAACTTTAGTACTAGAAAACCACCCTTCAGCCCTCAGGGTCCTGGGCGGGTGAAGTATTTTGTTGTTGATTAAATACCCTCATACTTACAGTGGGCGGAAAGCTTTGCAGAAGGGACATTATCCAACTGATAGCAAACTTTCTAGATCCCAATCCTAGGTTTCCCTAGAAATTTCAAGGAAAAAAAAGTCATATTTATGGAATTCAAGTGATATTAACTAGACTACCAGCCCTTAATTACAGAAGTATGAAACTATTTTATTCAGTTTTCATAAGTAGTATCTGTAACAATCTGAATGCAGCAAGGATCTATGATTTCATCAATGTGGAGATTTCCTGGTATAAAAAAACCCTTCACCAATCAGATAGCTCATCTACTCTCATACTGGAGAGAAGTCAATGGAAGCCACTTGAGATAAGGAGTTCAGTGATTTGCCCAGGGTCACATAATTAGTGTCTGACATGACATTTAAACATGGATCTTCATTATTCCAAGTCCAGTTCGATTTCTACTATGCTACAGTGCTTCCTTAAAAAAAAAATTATTAAAATTGAAAACTGAAGAATGAAAGAAACATAGTGCCCTCAAGAGGTCAAAGGCAGAAGGAAAGGCCTACCCACACAAAAATATGTACAGCAGCATTATCTTGTTGTTGCAATGACTTGGAAACAAAGTGGAGGGCCCACTAATCGAGGAAAGGGAAACAAGTTGTGACATAGCCATAAACTGGAACATTATTTTGTTGTCATAAATGATGACTATGAAAAAGTTAAGAGAAACTTGGGGAGGCTTGAATGGATTGATGCAGAGTGAAATCATGAGAACAGTTTACACAGTGGTGACAACCATGTAAAGGAAAATGACTTTGAAAGATACCACAACTCCGATTGATATGGTAATCAATCATGAAGAAAACAGATGTTGAAGCACACCTCCTCGCTGAGTAGCAGAAAGGCAATGGACCAGCGATGTACAACAAGACACATGTTTTCAGACACAGTTAATGTATGGGGATTTTTTCCCTGTTTATGCTTGACTGGTTACAAGGGAGGGCTTTAATTTTTAATGGGGGAAGAGGGGACATTAAAGGGAAATAAGGAGATGCAAAAAAAAAAAAAAGAAATGAAGCATAGCAATAAATTATTTAAAATATAGAGATAATATAGAGAAGAAAACAAAAATGGTCAGGAGGGAACACAAAAAAAAAGACAATTTCATTACTACCTTGTTAAATTCAACATATAATTTATTTTTTAAAAATAGTTTATAGGGGCAGCTAGGATTGAGAGTCAGGTCTAGACAGGAGGACTTGGGTTCAAATCTGGCCTCAGACACTTCCTAGCTGGGTGACCTTGGGCAAGTCACTTCACCCCCATTTCCTAGCCCTTACCACTTTTCTGCCTTGGAACCAATTCACAGTATTGATCCTATGACAGAAGGTAAGGGTTTTAACAAAAACAGATCACACATAACAGAATGATCCTAGCATCCTTTAAAAAAAAAATAATTTGCTTGTTACATTAAAATTTCCAGGCATGCCGGGTTAAGATGGCGGCAGAGTAAGAAGCAGCTCTTAACCTCTCCTGACCGAAACACACAAAACTCCTCAAGGGGACATAAAAACAAGTCCAGACGAACGGAGGAACCCCACAACAGGGCACAGCGTGGAAGGTACGTGGAATCGAGACATTTCCAGGCTAAAAAGGGCTCTCACTCACTCAATCGCGGGCTGAGCAACCGCCCCACCCCCACCCCCTCCACACTCAACTATAGCTCCGAACCCAGCTAAAAAGAAATAGAGCAAGTTTGGGGCACCCATCGAGTCATCGGCAGCTCCGGGACCTGTTCCTGAGAGCAGCAAGACTTAGGACCCCATTAAGTCAAGAACGCACGCGAAATCTGAGCACGCGGGAGCAGAGAGTGGACGCTGGGAGCAGAGTGCCGGATGAGCAGAGGCTTGGGTGCCAGCTGAGCAGAGGCGTGGGTGGAGGCAGACACAACCAGGAACTAAAGCCTAAGTGGGGAACCAGTGCAGACGGGTATACGACTGTGGAAGTAGCTCCCTGAGACTTGCAAAGGAACCTCCTGCAGAGGATCAAGCAAGGGAATCCACCAGGGGGCTTGACCTTGGAAAAAACTAGAACTCAGACCTCAGGAGCCAATAGATCTC
>NC_058134.1:273461096-273472729 GCF_016433145.1 Gracilinanus agilis | reverse complement strand
GAAAGAAGGAAGGAAAGAAGGAAGGAAGGAAGGAAGGAAGGAAGGAAGGAAGGAAGGAAGGAAGGAAGGAAGGAAGGAAGGAAGGGACATAAAGAGAGACAGATGGAAATATTTGAGCTGAGATTTGCAGGAAGCTAAGAGCACCAAGAGGAGGAGGTGAGGAGGGAGAGCATTCCAGACATGGGAGACAGAGTGGGAAAAGACAGGGAGTTGGAAGATACATTGTCTATTAGAGGAACAACAAAGTTACTGGATCATCAAAGTCAGTGGATCATAGCTTACCTGGAGTGAATTAAAGTTTTTTAAAAATGGAAAATTAGGAGGGAGAAAGGTTGTTAAAATCTTTAAAAGCCAAACAGAGAGTTTTATATTTATTCTTAGAGATAATAGGAAATTGTTAAAAAAAAAAAACCCTCTTACCTTCTGAAAAAACAAAAACAAAAACAAAAACCCTCTTACCTTCTGTCTTAGAATCCATGCTGTGTATTGGTTTCAAGGCAGAAGAGAAGTAAGGGCTAGGCAATGGGGGTCAAGTGACTTGCCCAGGGTCACACAGCTAGGAAGTGTCTGAGGCCAAATTTGAACCCAGAACCTTCTGTCTCTAGGCGTGACTCTCAATCCACTAAGCCACCCAGCTGCCCCTACTATTATCTCTTTCACAGCACCCCAGACCCTGTTAGAAGAGGGCACTTATATACTCCAGAATGTTTTGTCTCACCTCAGCATCAAAGGGCATCTCTACTAAAGATGAATCAGGCATAAGCTGGATACCAAACACAGGACAAGATTTGGGCATTTCAGGTTCACTAATTAAAATGATCAAAAGAGTAATTAGTGTTCCCCTGTAAAACACATAAAAGGGAAATAATGAGTAAAACTCTGAAGAGTCAGGTTGAGTTCCGAGATGCTGACTACAAGTAATGAGAAGTTGAATTCTTATAGTAATTTCGGCTTTGTGGGGCACTTTATAAATATGATCTTCTATTAGCCTCAAGCAACCCGGAGAGGTAGGTGCTATTATTAATCCCATTTTACAGATAATGAAACTGAGGCAGAGCTGTTAAGTGTCTAGTCCAGAGTCACTCAGCTAGAAAGTGTCTGAGGTTACATTTGAATTCAGAGCTTCCTGCCTGGAAGCACAGCATTCTGTGCACTGTGGCGCCACCTTCTATGTATAAGAACCCAAGTAGACTTGGAGCAGTGTTTCTTCTAGGTCATCTTTGGCCAGTTTTACATGGGCATAAAGAGATGGGATACCTGCTAAGGAGGAATTATTCAGTACAGAAAAAAAAAGTAAAGAAGAGTTTTCTCATTTAAAGGCTAGAAAGATCCCTGGCTTTGGTTGGAGTCAGGAAATCTGAGCCTGAATCGTGGGTTTTCTATTCACTAGTTGTGCAGCATTGGACAAATGATGCAGTCTCTACTGGTCTCAGTATTTTCATCTGTAAATTGGGATATGGGGATCTAACCAAATGATGTCAAAGAGTCCTACCAACTCAATACACCATTACCTTCTTATTAGTAAAACAGTTCCTGTTGCTGAATGTATGGAGTGATAGACTAAATAATGAGGCAAGAAGGGGCAGCAGATAGAGCACTTGACCTAAAATCAGGAAGACCCTGAATTCAAATCTACTGTCAGATACTTATTGGCTGTGGGACCCTTGGCAAGTCACTTAACCTCTGTTTGCCTTGGTTTCCTCATCTTTGAAATGGGGATAATAATAACATCTATATCACAAAGTTGTTTTGTTGAGATAATATTTATAAAAGGCTTTGCAAACTTTAAGTCATTACATACAATCTATGATGATGATGATGATGATGATGATGATGATGATGATGATGATGATAAGATTTGGGGCAACCTTCATTCTGGGTATTAGCACAAATTTGCTTTTAGGATGCCGTGTGTTCCAGGAAATATAGAAACACAGAAAACCAATTTGTCTAAACATTTCCTAGATCAAAAGAGGAAACTGAGGCATTGGGAGACTAATTGATGTACCTAATGAACAAACATAATTAATGTGAGTGACTTCAGCTTTAACCCAGAGTGCCAACAGGGGGAAAGGGTGGTGAACACCCATGTTCCTCCAACCCTCCTATGAAGGGGGACTTCATTTAGGGATGCACTGGGGGAATCAGACCCCACCAACAGCAGATAATTCCTGTCCTGCCATCTGGCCGGCACCTGTACCCTTCTCACTGGCCTCCTCAGCAGGCAGACCCAAGACAGCCTAGGGTCTTTGTTCTTCACTCCCTCCCCACAAAATCAATTCTACTCTGGCTCAATGTCACACACCTAGTTAGCGAGTTCGAGATAGGACTAGGACTAAATTCAAAGGATTGGCTAGAAGAGCTGATAGTTAAATTATCTGCCTGAGCATTTATTGACACATCAGAATGGGCAAACCAGACCTTGATTGTTTTATTGATTGTCTAGACATAAGTGATAGAGATAATGTGAATCATGCAGATAAATCTTAAAATTGTATCCATTAGACATTTCCCCCTAAAGATCTGATTGTTAAATAGTTATCAGCACATAGTTGACTAGACCTCAACTTCCTAATTCCCATTCGAGGGTTCTATCAAGTAAGCCACCATTCTCATAGAAGAGTGCTAGAAAAATACGGTTTTTGGTTAAAAAAAAGAATGAGCCCAAACATTTGTCTGTATTCATATGTAAAGGACAATATAAGTACAAATGCCTAGTACATGAGAGCAAATCATTAGAAAAAATGAGTGTTGGTATATATGTTAATGACAAATTATTGTATTAATATATTATAGAATATATTATGCCCAATGATATATTAATACTATATAATATTATTAATTATTATATATTCTATGCAATAATTATATGATAAAGTAATATGTAATATAAATAATATATATTAATATCCTAAAGGAAATAGCTAAAAACTATCAACTGTAAGCATTTCTTTCATATTGTAATAAAACATACTTTTAGTCCTAGAGATAATCTTTGCTTAGTAATAACTACAAGGTGTTTCTACTCTAATTTTGTAAACACTTTTTTGCTGACAATTATACACTGATAAATTACACATTGATAAATCTAAATTTTTAATGGTGATACAATCTAATCTCTATTCCTCCCCAAAAGAAAAATTAACCCTTACATTTTTCTGGACCCTTCCTTTCTGTCCCAGGAACAACTCTAGGACAGAAGGGCAACGGCTAGGCAATGGGGGGGGGGGGGGGGGGAGGAGCGAGGGTAAGTGATTTGCCGAAGGTCACACGTAGATAGTTTCTGAGGCCAGATTTGAACCCTGTGTCCTTGTCTCCAGACTTAGTAGTCTATCCACTGTTTTTCCCATCAATACTTACGTCCTGATAAATTGCAGAACCTAGATTGGTCATTGCTAGTTTCCTTTATTATAATTTTTTTTCTCAGTTACATGTAGATATAATTTTAGCAATTTGTTTTCTGACATTTTTCCATCTGTATTCTCTCCCTCCTTCCTTCCCAGGTACTAGCAATGACCAATCTAGGTACCAGAAGAGATTAAGAAAATGCTTTTCACTTGCTTCCTGAGGTGAGGGTGGTCATTTGGCACATCTCAGAAAAGAAACAAGAAATTCACCTCTTTCCTTTCTTTGGGGAGGTGAGGGATTGGCTTGGTGCAAAAGGTTGTAATATTCTTCCTCTGCCAAATCCTCTCCTGTGCTAGCTGGTACTGCCTAATTGTTTTTCTTTGTTACAAAGGAAGGCTCACTGAGTGAGCGGATGACACTATACCCAGAAGTGACTATATCAAAACAAAAGACATCAATAAAATTTTAATTGTCAGCAACAAAGAGAAATGACTCCCTTAGGGCAGTCATCATAACATTTTAACTTCAAAACCACCAAAAAATAAACTTAAAACTCAGTATGGTGACTAAACAAATACTATTCAAAGCATATAGACATATTTTCTACCCTCTAATTCACACCTCAGCTTCACCTATCAGAAAAATCCTCATGGAGACCACTGGTTTTGAGTAGAACATGATTCATTCCATCTCTACCTACTAAAAAAAATGAAAGTGACTTGAGAAAATATTTTGTGTTTTAGTAATTCAGAGGTACATAGCATGTGCCAGTGAGTTGCTGAGACAGTAACTGAGGGAGAAAAAAACTATCTGAAACCCCTTCTTTGTGCAGTCACTGAAGATGAGATATCCACAATGAAAGCTGGGTTTTCATGAGAATTTTGGAAATAATGGTGACAGATTCATTAAATGACACTGTTGGGCAAGAACTATAATCTTCGAATCTAGCGGAAGATGTGAACAGAGCAGGAGGGATAGACTACATATGAAGAGAGAAAAAGACTATCTACCTATCTATCTAACAAGTCTATCTATCAATCAATCAGTCTATCAAGCTATCAATCAATCTACTACCTATTGATATATCTATTATCTATTTATCAACCTACTGAACAATCTATCTCTCCCATCATCTATGTCTATCTATTCATTTATCTATCCATTTCTATCTATCTATCCTCTATCATGTCTCTATTCTCTCTCTCCCTCTCTCTCCCTTTCTCTCTCTCTGAATGAATGAGTGACACACATCCATCTATAGAGAGTGTCCCAAAAGTCTTAGAACGGGTTTTTTAAAACCTGCTTTAAGACTTTGGGGACACCTTGTATATGTACACATATATCTAGAGCAGTACTTCGGTAAGCAACAAAAAAATTGCAGCCCACTAGATGCCCACTAATTCAGGAATGGCCGACCAAATTGTGGTATGAACAAATAGAATAAAATATTACTGTTCATAAGAAATTACAAATATGAAGAGTTCAAAGAAGCATGGGAAGATTTATATAAACTGGTACAGAGTTAAGTAAAACTAAGAGGATACATAAAGAACAACAGCTAATTTTCACAACTGATCTATGGCAGAGAACCAATGATGAAAAGCACCTTCTCTGCTCTCAGTAGAGAGATGGTGTATTTGGAAAGTGGAACATGGTATTGTTTTTCTTTTGTTAGAGAGAGGACTCAATATGTAGAGTACAGTGGTTGGTTCTAACATTTTTTTTTAATTTTTTTTAACCCTTAACTTCTGTGTATTGGCTCCTAGGTGGAAGAGTGGTAAGGGTGGGCAATGGGGGTCAAGTGACTTGCCCAGGGTCACACAGCTGGGAAATGTCTGAGGCCAGATTTGAACCCAGGACCTCCCGTCTCTAGGCCTGGCTCTCAATCCACTGAACTACCCAGCTGCCCCTCTAAATCGTTTTTATAAAGCCTCTTGAAGGCTGTGAAGCCTGTCTTCTCAGACTAATTAATTTTGAAATGTATAAAATAAAATACATTACCGAAGAAACCAATTATAATGAAATAATTATCAGAACATTTTTTTAAAAAAGTTCAAAATCCCCAGTTTAAGGGAGGATAATTTGTATAAAAACAAAAAGTAGATAAAACATGTTTTTAAAAGGGGAGAAGAGGCAAATGTATAATGGTTACAGGAATGTTTATAAAGAACACAGAGTGATGAGCTGCAGAAGGTTTCAGAAAGGCTTGAAAGCACCACAAATACTATCTCTAGACATCTTCACAGAATTCTCACCGTTTAGTAACTAAAGTGTTCAGGCGTGATAACTCTGTTTCCGTTTCTCTGAACATCAGTCCCAGAGTCTGTATAATCTGAATGCAAGCCCTAGAAAACAAAGGAGATCCCAAAGCAGTTAAAACAACCAGGGGATGGCTTTTTTTCCCCTTCCCCAAGTGTGAGCTCACTTAGCAGTCTGTTTCTTAATAATAAGCCTTAATCGAATAGGTAAAATATCCAGGTAAAACAAAAATCACAACATTATTAAATTTTACATTAGCAAGATCATTTTTTGTCCAGTACTAAAGTCCTTTGCTTGCCTTTTGATAGCTATCAGAAAAGTGGGGGAAACCAACTCTAATTAATTCTCAAAACAGATGACTTACTCCAGCTGACCGATCCTTTGGCTTTTATTTTGAAATTCACTGGGATCCTGAGGTTTGGGCAAATACTCATGAACTTTGCTCACTAAGAAATAGTACAGGTCACTAGTCTGTGAAAGGAAGAGAGAAAGACAGTCATTCAAGGCAAAAACGTTCATATTTCTCTAGATAAGAGATCTTACATAACCAAGTACCAAGGAATGGTTTGTCCTTTGATTAATTCGGACAATGAGCTACAGTATTTCCCAGGGAACACCAGCACAGCCAAACTTGAGGCTGTCTTTTCCCAGAAATAAACTGATTATTTTTAAAACAAAGGTAGTCTGTCTTAGTGGGCAAGAGGGAAGGAAAGGGAGATCAGGCCAGTGAGATAATGAGTCTCATTGACAACTTTAAAGCCTGTCAGTTGTTTGTATTATTGGGAGGCGTGGTGTCATAGTAGAGAGAGGGGGCCAGCCTTGCAGGCAAAAACACTGGATTCTGACCCAGACTAGCCTTGAGACTATGAACAAGACTCAGACACTAGCTAGATGAAAGACAGACAGACAGACAGACAGAGAGGTATAGACAGATAGATGATAAATAGACATAGTCAAACTTATAGATAATAAACAGACATGATAGACATAGATATGTAAGAATGATATAGATGGCAGAGATGACAGTCAGATGATAGAGAGCAAGAGAGATAGATACAGATAGACAGATAGATGTAGACAGATAATATAGATGCAGACAGATAGATGATAGACATAGACAAACATAGACAGATGATAGACATAGATATAAGAATGATATAAATGGTAGAGATGACAGTCATATGATAGATTGATAAATAGATAGACAGACAGAAAGACAGGTAGATAGATAGATAGATAGAGAGAGAGAGAGAGAGAGAGAGAGAGAGAGAGATGGATGGATAGAAATAGACAGGCAGATAGATAGATAGATAGATAGATAGATAGATAGATAGATAGATAGATGGATAGATGGATGGATAGATATAGGTAGGTAGATAGGTAGATGGATAGATGGATGGATGGATAGAAATAGACAGATAGATATAGACAGATGATATATAGACAGATAAATGACAAACAGGCATAGTCAAAGATATAGATAATAAATAGATGATATATAAGAATGATATATAAGATAGATAGATAGATAGATAGATAGATAGATAGATAGATAGATGGATAGATGGATGGATAGATATAGGTAGGTAGATAGGTAGATGGATAGATGGATGGATGGATAGAAATAGACAGATAGATATAGACAGATGATATATAGACAGATAAATGACAAACAGGCATAGTCAAAGATATAGATAATAAATAGATGATATATAAGAATGATATATAAGATAGATAGATAGATAGATAGATAGATAGATAGATAGATAGATAGATAGAGGAAGGTTTTAAGGGCATACTCTGTCCTGAGGACTGTGTAAGTCCTGGGGAAACAAACAAATATAAATATACAAATACAAACAAATAAGCCAATAAGATGTCCCAGGGTTCAAGGAGTTTACATTCCAATGAGGAAAGAAAACACAGATAAGAAAGCTGGAAATCAGGGAGAAAAGAAAGAACAATAATAAAACAGAGATATAAAGTGCTATATAAGGTCTGAATAGGAGTGATTACTGATTGGGATGGAATTTTTGCCATTCTACATCAAAGGGACCAAAAGTTACCCTTCAGGTGTTCCCTACACTGATGAAATCACTGGAAGAAAAAATAATACAATTATCATTTAATTCAATTCAACAAATATTATTAAGTTCTTATCATGGGCCAGGCATTGTGCTAGGTGTTGGAAATATAAAGATAAAATTACTTCAATCCTTGTTCTTTCATGAACTTGCTGTATAACTTTAGGCAAATCACACAATCTCTTGGCTCTTACCCAGTCAATTCTTATTCTCTTATGGACCTGTGATTTCTTTGGACAGAGGAAATCCAGTGAGGAAACTCCCTCTCCTAATGCAGACTGGCACTTCTCAAATTTACTGTCACAGAAAGCTTCTGAGGACCATGAGAGACTTGCTGGTGGTTGAACATCCAGCATATGTCCTAGACAAGAACTGAACCCAAGTCTTCCTGACAAAGGGCCAAAGGTAATAGCCTACATCTGATTGTGTGAGAGGGGTTCCTATTCTAGCAACATCACAGAACTACTGAGAAGATAAACTGGAATAATAGATGGGGAAAATACTATTTTCAGGAAATGTGAGGTATTGGTATATTCCAAACAAAGGATACTGAACTAAAACAATCTTAAAACTTACATTAATAAAAGGAATGGGGGGCAGCTGGGTAGCTCAGTGGACTGAGAGTCAGGCCTAGAGACAGGAGGTCCTAGGTTCAAAACCCAGCCTCAGCCACTTCCCAGCTGTGTGACCCTGGGCAAGTCACTTGACCCCCATTGCCCACCCTTAACAATCTTCCACCTATGAGACAATACACCGAAGTACAAGGGTTTAAAAAAAAAAAAGGAATGTATGGATAGATAGATAGATAGATAGATAGATAGATAGATAGGCCACTAGATGTCTCAGTGCATAGAGAGCCAAGCCTAGAAATAGGAGGTCCAGGGTTCAAATTTGGCCTCACATACTTCCTAGTTATGTGACCTGGGCAAGTCACTAAACTCCAATTGCCTAACCCTTACCACTCTTCTGCTTCAGAATCGATGCTTAGTAACAATTCTAAGACAAAAGGTAAGGGTTTTAAAAAAAAAGGAGAGAGATGGGTAGACAGATGTTTCAAATTAGTATAACAATAAAAATTGGTAAATAAAGTTGTTATCATCCTCCTCCTGCATTGCTATTTGCTACAAAATAAAGAAAAGAACCAGTCATAATCTTCACTGATTGGGATCAAGTAGGCATTAAGAAAAATACAAACTTGTGAAATTAGGCCAATTGAAACAAATGCAATCTTTAACCCTTATCTCCTTTTCTTTTTGTCTGATTTTCTTGGGACTAAGGTTTACAGGAGACATATTTACTGCAGACAGATCACGGAATTCTACAGTAGTGGAATTGGCCCCCCTACTAGGACCTTTGGGAGTCATTGTACAGATTAATCTCTAAATATGCCAGGGATGATCCATCCCCTTCACAGAGATGGAGTGACTTGCTTAGCTGTTATATTAGCTTGGGGAGATGATGAAGCATTAGAAAAATGCTAGATTGAACTGGATATAATTGTGTATAAGGACAGGGGCAAGGGAGGAGGAAACGGGATTCCTGAGGTGATGAGACATGCTCCCTCCTCACCAAGTTTTTTCTCTCCTATTCAAGCACTCCATGAATGTGAGTTTTTTTATTATTATATTCACAGATGGCTGGAATTCCACCATCAGAATTTCATTTCTTTCTTCTAAGGCTTTAACACCCATGAAAATGCAAATAGCCCTGGCAATGCTCACTAGTCATTCATATGATATTTGTGAATGAAGAATTTGGGAGTTGGTTTTGAGAATAGGAAGGGAAGAGAGAGAGGGTGAACATCAAGAGAAGTAAGAGAATAGGGATGAGGAGAAAAGAAGCATCTGTTGATGGAGCAGAAAATGGAAAGGAAATGAGCAGTTGGATACTGTTATGTGCCAGGCATTGTGCCAAGCAGTTTTTACAAATATTATTTCATTTGATCCTCACAAACCCCCTCTGAGGTTAAGGGTTATTACTATCCCCATTTTAAATTTGAGGAAGGAAGAGAAAGAACAGGGAGGTTGGAGATGGTTCCAACAAATTGCTTTCTTCAAAGATATGCCCATAGTAGACTGACTGACAAGTTGATGCCAATATCCAGGTCAGAAGCTTTCTAATCACAACTTCAATCCCAGCTCCAGGGAAGTGAACCAAAGAGCTAAATTGTTGACTAAAAGCTAAAGTTGACCTTCACTGTGCCAAGAAGTCACTAAAGTCCCAGAGGGATACCAAGCCTCCCCAGATTGTCCCCAATGGGAATTAGAACTGGGAGCCCAGCTACTCAAACCACAGGCAGTTGATTAAATGGGTATAGATAATACAACATAAATTACAAATAGAGGCAGCTAGGTGTCTTAGTAGATAGAAAGCTGGATCTAAAATCAGGAAGATCTGAGTTCAAATCCAGCCTCAGATATTTATTAATTCTATGACCCTGGGCAACCTGTGACTCCTTGAGAGCAACATCCTTCACCTTTCTCCGTATCCTCAGCAATAAGCAGAGTGCCTGACAGAGGAGGCACTTAATAGCAACTGACTGACTCTAGGGATAGAGGAAATGGATACCATGGAGTCTGCAGATGCCCAAATCTAAGGGCAGGACATCAAGCCTCACTGAAAACAGGCAAAGAAAGACAGGTTGGATGCCTGCTCTATGACTCATATGAAATAATGGGAAGGGAAGTGAACCAAACCATGAAAATAATTTCTACAATAAGACAACACTGTGAAAATAAACAAAGAAAACCCAAACTTTGCCAACCCTGGATTTGAATCTCAGTTCTGTCACTGATTGTCTCTGTGACCTGGAGCAAGTCTGATGACTTCTCGGACTTTATTTCCTCATCTGTAAAATCATGCGGTTGGGACTAGATGGCCATTAGGGTCCCTGCCAACTCTATTTATCAATGGTCTTGGAGAAGATAGCCCCGGTCAATCTAAACCCATGCAGCCTCAGAAAAGAGCAATCCAAGTCAGTAGACCTCTGCCTTCCAAAGGAAAGTCTGGACCTAGAAGGGGTAGCTAGGGTACCCTCAGAAAGGAAGGAGGAGGGCAGCTGGGTAGCTCAGTGGACTGAGAGTCAGGCCTAGAGATGGGAGGTCCTAGGTTCAAATCCGGCCTCAGACACTTCCCAGATGTGTGACCCTGGGCAAGTCACTTGACCCCCATTGCCCACCCTTACCACTCTTCCACCTAGGAGCCAATACACAGAAGTTAAGGGTTTAAAAAACAAAAAGAAAAAAAGGAAGGAAGGAAGGAAGGAAAGAAGGAAGGAAGGAAGGAGGGAATGTGAGCCCCAGAGAGTAGCAGTCAAGAGCTGAGATTGGCTTTGCCTCCACAGGTGGCCATAGTCTTAGTCACATCTCTCTTACTTCTTCTATGTCTCAGATCACTGAATGAGTCAAAGACCTTAGTTTACAATTCAGCTCTTCCATTTGCTCTGTGTGACCTTGACTTTGTTTTCTTGAACTGTAAAATGGGGGAACTGGTGACTACTAAGGTTTTTTCCAGTTCTAAATCTGTGTTCCATGGACAATGACTCCCACTAAGAAATTATCAGTTAAGGCTGAGGGCAGAGGAATCAGGGAGAGGCTGTGGCTAGGATGGAGGACCATGGCATGAGAGGAAGCGCCAACTGATGGGTCAGGGGAGGAACAACACCTAGGCTGCCATCTTGAAGCTTCCTATATTAACTAATTCTCCTTGCTAAGAAGAGGCTGAGCTCCTTTGTTTCCAGGGCAGAAAGACAGCCAGTGGTACTAGGCCCTCCAAATTTGATGGCCTGGGGCAAGCCCCTTATGCCCTACTTTAATTAGAGCTCTGGGAGATAAAGTATACATGAGGAAATCATACATGGCCAAGGAAGGCCTCGCTGTTATATTCATTTACTCAGTAATGGAGGGGGAGGGGGAGGGAGGGAGGGAAAGAGAGACAGAGAGA
>NC_058134.1:273448153-273461029 GCF_016433145.1 Gracilinanus agilis | reverse complement strand
AAAAAGGGGAAGGAGGAAGGGAGGGGGAGAGAGAGAAAATGAGAAAGAGGGAAGGAGGGAGAGGGAGAAAGAGAAAGACATACAGAGAGAATCCCAGAGAAAGAAATAGAAAGACAGAGAGGAAGAGAGATAAACAAAGAGACAAGACAGAGAGGGAGAAAAAGAGAAATAGACAGAAAAACAGAGAGAAAGGGAGATACAGAGACAGAAAGAGAGACAGAGATAAACAGAGAGAAAGAGGGAGAGAGAGGCAGAGGGAGAGAGAGAGAAAAACCAGAGAGTGTGTGTCAGAGAGGGACAGACAATTAGAGAGGGAGAGAGACAGAGACAGAGAAAGAGAGGGAGAAGGGAGAGAAAGGGAGAGAGAAAGAAAAAGACAGAGACAGACAGAGACAGACAGAGAGAGGGAGATCCAGAGGCAAGAGAACAAGAGAAACAGAGAAAGAGAAAGACAGACAAGACAGACAGAGAAACAAAAAGATAGAACTAGAGGGAGACAGACAGAGACAGAGAGAAAGGTGGGGGTGGTGAGGGAGGGAGAGAGAGAGAGAACAAGTATACTCAGATTTGTGCTTAGCTGTTTCTGTGTCTTCCCCACCAGAATGAGCTCCTAGAGAGCAAGGATGGTCATTTGTTCTGGGTTCTTTGCCTTTCTTTGTAGCCTCAGAGCCTAGTACAGTGCCAGGCATGTAGCAGATGCTCAGTGAATGACTACAGGACCCTGAGCAAGTCATCTGACTTCTCAGTGCTCTAGGTAACTCTTCAGGCTATAGACTGCAGAAAAGGGTGCTGATGATTTAAAAATAATAATAATGATGTCTTTTCTATTCTAAAGACAGAAGAGAAGCAAGGGCTGGGTAATGGGAATTAAGTGACTTGCCCAGAGTCACACAGCTAGGAAGTGTCTGGGCTCCCATTTGAATCCAGGACTTCTCACTTCCAGACCTGGCTGGAACATTCACTGTGCTTCCTGGTTGCCTCTGGACCTTCATCAATAGTAGGAGTTTTCTCATGGGGAGTTTCCTGTATCCCTGAGATCTTATAACCAGTCTCTATACTCCCCTTAAGGCTTCATTCTATACTTCACAAATTTCGCTTCATTAGATTCTTATAAGAATCCCAATGAGATCTCCATTTTATAGATAAGGAAACAAAGGCTGAGTTGGATTGAATAGCAGTTCACATTTAGGTTTCTCCAGCTTCCAAACCTTGTACTCTCTCTTTCACTAACTTTCTTAAGGCAAGTACACAAAACACTTTCTCTTAAGATAAATATGGTTGATACAGAGGAACAACTAGGTGACACAGTGGAGAGTCAAGGAGACTCATCTTCCTGAATTCAGACCTTACTAGCTGGGTGAACCCTGTTTGCCCCAGTTTCCTCATCTGTAAAATGAACTGGAAAAGGAAATGGTAAACCCCTTCCTCTGGTATCTCTGCCAAGAAAACCCCCAAAGGGGTCATGAAGCAACAGAAACAACTGAACAACAAAAATCATAACAGAGGCATTATAAATATTTGAAGGAAGGAGACATTATATCTGGCTGGTAGAAGATAAAGGGTTTATGAAGGAGATATCATTCAACCTTGGAGAGAGTGGAGGAGAGGGGGATTAGAAGGCATCCTAGGTAGAGATGACGTCCTGAGCCAAGGTGTGGAGAGGGAAGCTTTTTGTTTAAGTCGAACCAGAGGACAAAGCCTATAAATAAGCACAACCCTAATGCCAGTGATTACAAAGACTTACAGAGCATTTGACATGGTAGAATGCTCAACTGATATTTAAGGCAGGTAAAAGAATACTAGACTCTACTTTCCTATTTCTATTTAGTATAAATGCCTAGCTCGAGAAAGCGATTCTCTGGGGCTGGACTTTATCAGATATCTCTCTGACCCAGGAAGATTCAGACTTTCCCACTGAATTCAGCAATGATGAAAAAACCCTTTGACTCATTTGATTGACTGTAGCCTGGCTGTGCCAGTTCAGCAAATTCTCATTAAATATCAAGTGCCCTGAGCAATGAGAATCTTGAAAGACAGAGACAAATCATTTAGTTTATCTATTAGTCTACGGATCAAAGTAGTAGAGTGCTCAGTTCAGTGCTAGGCAAGTAGATAATAAAAGGCTTTAAAACTCATTAAATGTGTAATGTACTGTCTCTTCAAGTTTGTGGCTACAAATTGATGGATAAATGAATGACTGATACCGCTGACCCACTTTAAAGTTATTTTCCCACTCCGGTGGAGGTCTAATCCAGCCAATCCATTCCTTGGATCTTCATTTGTCAATAGCAAAGCCTCTGGGTATTCAGCTACCCATGTGCCCCATAACTGAGCCCAGAGGCACTTTAACACCCTACTAAAGATTAAAAACCCCAAGAGACCCCATTCCTCCTAAAGCAGTGGTTCCCAAACTTTTTTGGCCTACCACCCCCTTTCCAGAAAAAATATTACTTAGCTCCCTGGAAATAAATTTTTTTTTAAATTTTAATAGCAATTAATAGGAAAGATAAATGCACCTGTGGCCATCACCACCTCCCTGGATCGCTGCAGCACCCACCAGGTGGCAGTGGCACCCACTTTGGGAATCACTGTCCTAACGGATATCAAGGCAAAGGTATGAAGGACAGAGCAGAGGTCAGAGGTAGAGAAAAACTAGCCATCATATCCTTGTGACCAAAAACAAGTAGTCATTCAGTGACTGACCAGTGAAGGGTTCTCTTTGGTTAGTAAAACTAATTGACCTGTGGAAATTTGTTTTACTTGACAATATATATTTACAAAGGATTTTTCTCTCTCTTTTGCTTTCTCAAAGAGAGAAAGGAGACTTTTCTAAAAACTAAATATTATTAAAAAAATAAAGCTAGAATCCTTTCCATTAAAAAAAATTCAAAAAAAAGAGAGAAAGGAGGATGGAGAGGAGGGAAGGAGAGAATTTGTTGTTATTCAGTGATTCGTGTCCAATTCTTTGTGACCCTTTTGGGGTGTTTTTGGCAGAGATACTGGAGTGGTTTGTCATTTCCTTCTCTAAGAGAGAATATAGACCACCACCCCACCAAACAAAATAAAATTGAAGTGAATTGAATTTTTTAAAAACTTTATATAGTATATATATTAAAACTTTATATAGAGGGGCAGCTGGGTAGCTCAGTGGATTGAGAGCCAGGCCTAGAGACGGGAGGTCCTAGGTTCAAATCCGGCCTCAGACACTTCCCAGCTGTGTGACCTTGGGCAAGTCACTTGACCCCCATTGCCTACCCTTACCACTCTTCCACCTATAAGTCAATACACAGAAGTTAAGGGTTTAAAATAAAAAAAAAAAAAAACTTTATATAGTATAGGAAAGTAAGTGGAAGGTAGGGGAAAATTGGAGAGGGTTTGAGATTTTGCAAAGGAGTTGCAGAGGAGAGCTGGCAGTTGAGTAGAACTGAATGGATGAGGTTCTGAAACTGTAGGGAAAAAATAAGAGGGGACTCAGGGATTCCAGAGAGGGTTATTTGATCTTTAGAGACCAATCAGAAAGGAGCTTCCTTCCTGTGGTCATCTTTGGACCAAACTGGAGAAGGAGCTGTGTTCCTGATTCCCTTGGAGGTTTCCAGAATCTCAAAAAGTTGTCTCTAAACCTACTTACTTCTTTCAATAGGGATCAAAGGGATCCAGGAACTTGATGTCAGCAACATTTGGCCTTTTCAATCCTCTCCTTATATTGGTCAAAAATTGAGGAAAAAGCTACCATCATACAACTATGTTTGATGTTTTAAGCCACCTCTGTACATTTAAATTAATGACTCACCTATAATTAAACATTAACAACAAGGCTCCATATGCAGTACAACAAAATTTTTTTTTATAGCACCATTTTTTGTGGTAGCAGAGAAATGGAAGTAAAATAGACACTCATCGATTCAGGAACAGCTAAACAAATTGTGGTATGTGAATATAACGGAATATTACTGAGCTGTAAGAAATGATGGATGTGATTAATACGGAGAAGGATGGAAAGAGTTACATGATCTAATAGGGATTAAATCAACCCAACCCAAGAAGACAATATAGATAATGGTCACAATAATATATCAACAACAACTGCAAATAATAAAAAATGAATGTTGCGAAATTACAAAGAACAAGGAAGACCTTAAAGAAGGGATGTGAGAAAGCACCCTTGCAGAGGTGGAGGTCCATGGTGTGGAATATTGCATATATTGTTAGATTTTCCTTCTGTGTATTAATCTCTTTTGATGAATTTCCCTCTCTTTTTTCTTTTAAAAAAGCTTTTTTATAAGGGAGAGGGAAGGCAAAGATACAGAGGGAAATTTAGGCAATGTCAAAAAAAATCCTAAAATTTCTTTTTAAAATATGGTGCTAAAAAGAAACAAGATGTTTATTCATATGATTTAGGTAACCATTGGATGTTTATGAAAGCTTTACCCAAGTTCTACATTTGATGAATTTTTTCAAAGATTTTAAAGAATCACTTACTTTCCAGAAAAGCTTTCTGAGAATGAAATTTCTCTGAGCTGCTACCTTAAGTTCTTCCATTAAGCAGGCTATCCGTCCTAATGTATTGTCTTTAAGAAAGAGTTCAGATTTCAGATGACTGAATAGCTTAATCATCTCTTCAGACCTATAGGGAAAACAATTCCAGAGAATTCAGAATGTTCATAGGGGCTCTCTTGATAACCATGACACCACTTTAAATTGATTTTTAATCCCAGTTCCAAAGGAGTAAGCTCTTTTGTGAGGTATCCAGGGCCTGGTTAAGGGTCTTTGAATATATAATCCAATGTCTTGAAAAAGCAGTTTTCTCAGTCTATGCCTCATGCAATTTTCAAACTAGGAAAGATTACACTGGCCCTAAGGAAGCCTTTGAACTGGGCTGTGGGAAGAGATGCAGAGAGATGAAACAGATCCAAGAGAGGCAGAGATGACCTCTAGGTTCCTTCAGAAAGTATGTGGTAAATGGGAAAAGATCTACTTGTACAAAAATATTTATAGCTCTTTTTGTGGTGGCAAAGAAATGGAAATTGAGGAGATATCCATCAATTGGGGAATGGCTGAACAAATTGTGAAACATGTTGGTGATGGAACACTATTGTGGAGTAAGGAATGATTTCAGAAAGAGCTGGAAAGCCCTACAGAAACTGATGCAAAGTGAAATAAGCAGAATCAGGAAAACATTGTACACGGTAACAGCAATATTGTGGAACGATCAACTGTGATAGATTAGCAATACAATGATCCAGGACAATTCTGAAGGACTTATGACAAAGAATACTCTTCACTTCCAGAGAAAGAACTGTTGGAGTCAGATGCAGATAAAAACATACAATTTTCTCCTTATTTGGATATTTGTTTGGGGGTTTTAGTTTTATAAGATCACACATTTACAAAAATGAACAATATGAAAATGTGTTTTGTGTAATAATACATGTATAACCCAGGTTGAAAAAAAAAGAGAGAAGCAGCAACTTTGTGGTGGGCATCATGAGACCTTGGAGTTGGAGTGATAAGCTGGTGTCAGAGCAAGCCTCTGCTGTATGAATACAGAATTCAGACTGAGAATATTGGATACCTTTAAGAACAAAAGATACTCCAGAAAGGTTTTCTCTCCAATTATCCCATTCCCCCATGACTGATCAACATCTGGCATCCATTTATTATTTGTTTCCTTTTTATGCTTTCAGTTGTTCTGATTTTGCTTCTCATTACATAAAATCTTGACCATTCAATTTATATATTGCATGTTTGTATTATGGTAGAGAATGGGAATGGGTAAAAAGGGTAAGGGAGGATTCAATGACTGGCTGAAATTTATATAGGGATTGTTTTTTAATTGTTCAGGAAAGTCAATTCTGTTCTAGCAATAAGATTTAGGACCCCATCAGGGGCAGAAAGCATTATGGGAGCTTTTTTTGTTGTTTGGTTTTTATTTTATTTTTATTTTTTATAAAACCATCAATCTGATAACCCACCTACCACAGGTAGAATCTTAAGTAGTGGCAGGTGACTTTGAAGTGGGTGCCTGAGGATAAGCAATTTCTATCTGCCAGGTCTCCAAAAAGAGGAAAGGAAGAAGAGGGAAGGGAAAGAGATGGTCTTGCCAGGTGTTGGCCCCAGGGTGAGGACATAGGTGTGTTCAGCAAGGATTGGCTCCATCCCCTTTCCAGAAAGTGACAAGTGAAGAAGTTTAGTGCATTATGCAGGCAGTATGACTGCAATTCAAAGGCATCTGACCAACGACTGAAAAGGATCATTAAGCAGAATCCCATGATCTTAGGATCTACAGGGGAAACTGACTTCAAACTGATGGGATATTCTCAAAATTCTAACAGCACAATCACAAACAACTGGGACAGTAGTCTTTTTAGATGGCAAATAGAGGCCATCTAAAAAGACTAATTGGGCTACCTAGAGACTTCACTCACCGACTCATTTTCTAGATGCATGTGCAGAAAGAATATAGCTGAGGATGCATATAAATGAGGAACATGATCTAACTGTAATAATGTCAGAACCATAAAGACTAGAATAAGTTGAGTCTTACAGTGAGTGCTAGGGAAAGCAAATGTGTCTCTTGAAAAGCTAAATGGGAAAAAGAGGAAAAACAAAGGGTGAAGACTTAGGAGAGGCAAGATATTTGCTTCTAAGAATCTGAAGCATTGACAAATAAAAAGGGATCCTCCTTGATCTCAGAAGGATTGGGAGCAAGAAGCAGAAACTGTGTAGAGTGGTGAATTATATATCAAAAATCTGTCCTGAATTAGAAAGGACTGCCTAGAGGAGTGCCTCAATGGAGTCTTTGAAGAGAGGCCAATTGGTGGGAATGTTTCAGAAAAGATTCCTTCTCACATAGAAGTAGAATTCAATGACCTCTCCTGGTCTTCCCAGCTAAGAGATTCTCTCTGATTGTCTGAAATTGGAATTCTGTAATGAGGAAACCTGAACCATACTGTCTGTCTCCTTGCTCCTTGCCAATGCCATTTACCATGCTATCAGTTCCTGCCCCTTGACAAGGACATACCAGGAGTTGGGTGTTCTGGATCCAGTTTGTGGTGGGCTTGAGGGTCTCAGCCAACTTTTTAAAAAAGAACCAGTACTTATAACTGGTGCTCCTAAAATTCCACTCCAGCCTGATTAATAATAGATACCAGTCTGTCTCTAACTTTGCCACTGGAAGGGACCTTAGAAATCTGACCCCAGTCATGTTACAGATGAGGAAACTGAGACTGTGAGTGGCCCAAAGTCACAGAGGTAGTAAGAGTCAGTGATGAAAACTGAACCAGTTACTAATGAGACATTGCTAGAAGCATATAAAAGACAAACAAATATTAAGTGCTAATATTGATATGGTGCTTTAAAAGCCAATGTGTTTTTCACTGAATCACATTACATCTCAAAATGATTTCAAGAACTCAAGACCCCCAAACTTTTTAATGGACTCTTTTGGCAGAAACTACCTTCAGGGAGATAAAGCAGTGATTAACCACTACCCTGTGTTTACACATCAAGAATATCCAAAGCCATTCCTACTGGAAATTAATGACTGTGACTGAACAATAGGAGTTATCCCACCCCAAACAGGCACTGCCCCCTAGGGAAGCTTGGTCCTGTGCATTTATTTTTCTCCAGGAAGCTATCAGAAATGGAAAATAATTCCAAGAGCAGAGGAACGTGTTCTTGCCAGCAAAGAAAGCAGTTCTGAGGCTTGGCCCCTGTCCCTTGGAAGGAGTACTTCAACCCCCAGTTGTCCATCCAGACCATAAAAATGCCGGCAATCTGAAACAGCAGAAAATTTTCCCAGGGGGACATAAAGAGGGTCCTTCCTCCCCATGTCTTCCCCAACCCAAGTCTAACTTTTCCAGAGTATACACTCTAGGCTGCTGCAATCACAGAGTGGCCTTGTCTTAGAAGCTCTGCCTCAGACAACAAATATGTGATATTGTGACCTAAGAACTTGCAGTTGCTCAACCCTGACTTAGGATCCATAGAACAGACTTAACAGTTACAGAAAACCTACACAGAGTTGATATTCTGTATGACCCAAGTAGGAAAGACATTTCCTGGCTGGAGGACATCTACTGGTGATGGAGGAGCTGTTCTACCTTCCCTTAAGGGGAGGTTGGGAAGGATGGGGCTAAATTTGGACTGTGATGGCCCCACACCACCAAGCCAACTATGGATAACCATCTTGGGGAGTTGGAGGTTATAGGAGAATCCATAAGAGACTCCATTCTAAGAAGCTAGAAGTTTATAAAAGGCAAAACAAATCATAATGGCATATATTGATTAACATTTGTAAAATGCTCCACATATATCATCTTAGTTGATCCATATAATCAATCCACGAAGAGGGGTCAGTTTAAATCAAGGAAGGTGCCTTGCCAAGGATCATCCAGCTAGAAAGTATTTGAAGGAGAATTACAATTTAGGGCTTCCTGACTCCAAGTCCTTAGAGAATCAGGGTTGTCTTGGTTTCTAATATGGCTAAGCCCCATTGAACTGATAGGTTCTTCAGAGACGTGAAAGGGTCCTTCCCCATCATCAAGAGCATAAACTCATAGTGGCAATAGCTTTGAGCACTGGCATGCATTCATCCTATATTTCATTGACTTCTCTTCCACTTTACACTACCCATATGGACTTAGATCTTTGGTTTTTTTCACTTCTACACCCAGTGCCAGATGAAAGGCAGAAAGAATTCCTCATTAAAGGCATTCTTGGATACTTAAGATATAGATATCATCTCTTTAAATGTATTTTAATTGCTTATTTGTTATATTAGAATTCCTATGTATCTTCTTCATTCCCTTTCTTTCCCATGCTAGAGAAGGCATCATTTCACAAAATATATGTAAATATATATATTTATGTATGTATGTATATAACTATGTCTTGCTTGTTTCTATTTATTAGTTCTTTCTCTGGAGAGGGTCATATACAAGTCATCCTTCAAACAATATTTTTGTTGCTGTATATAATATTCTCTTGGCTCTGATTGTTTCACTTTTTTTTAAACCCTTACCTTCTGTCTTGGAATTGATACTAAATATTGGTTCCAAGGCAGAAGAGAGGTAAGGGCTAGGCAACTGAGTTAAGTGATTTGCCCAACATCACAGTTAGGAAGTGTCTGAGGTCAGATATGAACCCAGGACCTCTTGTCTTAGTCCTAGCTCCCTATCCACTAAACCATCTAACTATATCCCTCTTTTCACTCTTCATAATTTCATGCAGGCTTTTCCATGTTTTCTAATGGGGTGGAAAGACAACTACTAGAAGGTCCCACCACTACTTAGAGATAGGGTCTGTCGAATAGAAAAATGAGGGCAATGTGCTGCTCAGAAGCTATCCAGTCCTAAAACAATGGAAATGTTCTGGAGATCCCTCTCATGATGGCACCTCTTTCTAGAGGCCTGTGACAGTGAGAGGCAGAATGTCCTCTTTCCCAGCATGACTATGGTCAATGTTGCATTGTCTTCAGTATGACAGCCCCACTTCCATTCATCCCATTGGTTAAGTTAATTTATAATTAACAGAAGGCAATGGTTTAAAATTTATGGGGGAAAAAAGATTACAGCTATAGTTCAACTCTTATATATGTCTTCCTCTCTTTTAGGGTCTTATTCCTTTAGTCTTAAATTATGACTTTAATCACTGATTTCCCTACTGCAAATGAGCATAGTAGCCTAAATTCATTGGTAGAAAGCCAGGGAGAGCAGCTGAAACCCTCATCTCTTACTGGGAGATTTTTTCCCTTTATTTAGGTCTATATAAACAAATTAATTATTTCATAAATTAATTAATAATTCTACTATTAGTAATTGTGAAGGAAGAAAAAGCATTTAATAATAAGCACTAACATTTATATAACGTTTTAAGGTTTCCAAATTGCTTTATGAGTACCTTATTTTATTCTCACAACGACCTTGGGAAACAGGTACTATTATTATCCCTATTTTATAGATGAGGAAACCAAGACAGAGAGAGTAAGTCATATGGGGGTCATAAAGTGGCTCAAGCTGGACTTGAACTCAGGTCTTCCTGACTCCCAAATCCAGTACTCTATTTACTATGTCACTAAGCTGCCTCTATTTTCTAAGCATAAAACACTCCATACAAATATTATGCATCTTTCCATTGCCCTGTGTGTCATCTATAGTTTGGTGAACAATAATAACTCACAGTACTTTAAGTCACTTGAAGTATCTCAGGCCAAATCCTAGGCAAGCACTCTGACCCCGTAATCCATCAAACCCTCTTTCCTTACAATGACCCTCTGAAAAAGATGAAGAAAATCTAATTATGCCCATTTTACAAATGAAGAAATCAAGATTTTTTTTAATCCTTACTGTCTTAGTTACAACTCTTAAGACAAAAGGGCAAGGGCTAGGCAATAATGACTAGCTCAGGGCCACATAGCTAGGCAGTGTCAGAGCCCAGATTGGAACACAGGTCTTCCTGACTCCAGGCCACCAAACTATCCCTAAAATTAAGAGTCACAGATTTGGAATAACTTGCTAATGGTCAAATGGCTAGGAAATATTCAAGTCAAGATTTGAACCAAAACTCTATGAACTGTATTAGCAGTTCTTGCAGTGGGGTCTAGGAACCCCTAGAAATACTCCAAAACTCTTTCAAGGGAGTCAAAACTATTTTCATAATATTAAGATATTTTTTCATTTCTAATATGGTAAATATCAATAAATATGGCCCATGTAAACAAGAACTCTTTGGGGTCGCCAATAATTTTTAAGAGCATATATCTGTTCAAGATAAGAGTTTGAGAATTGTTATACTCTATGCTGCCACTTAGGACTAGTTCTAGGATCAAGAAATGAAATTAACTACTTTTACAGCAATAGCCCAGGAACCTTCCAGTTTCCTAGGCATTTGATGCCCCCAATTTGGGACCTCAGAAATAGGAAACAAATCAGACCTACTTGAGTAGAATCTCCTCCCCTCACTATAGAACCCCTGAGTTGTCCTTATGTTTAGAGTGAAGATGGACCGAGGAGTCCCAGGAAGAGTTTGGTGTGATAATGGGCAAAGTAGCAGATTCCCTACTCTTGAGGACTTGAGGTTTCCTTTTGACATCTTTCCTATCCTCTTCAGAGGTTGTCAATCTTAGCTTCATTCTGGGGCATTGTTGGAATACCCTAATACAGTGATGGGCAAACTATGGCCTGCAGGCCAAATGCAGCCCCTGAAATGTTCTATCTGGCTGCAGACATTATTCCTAATCTGAAGAATACAATGAGTGGGATATAATACAATGAAACTTTGAAAGAGTTGCCTTAGAAACAGACTGATAGATGAGCATTTCCTTTCCTTTGGCCCCCTCTTTAAAAAGTTTGCCCATTGCTGCCCTAATAGAATGAAAAGGGCTTCAAAGGCAGGGATTGTTTCATTTTTCTCTTCCACATATAGTGGCATTAATATATAGTGGCCACAAAAATGCCACATATAGTTGGCATTTAATAAATGCTTGTTGGATGAATGAATGTTAGGTGACTGACCTCTTCTAAGTGGAGTGATGTTAAAAAGCAGAATCACTCAGCTCCTGCCTTAGACACTTACTAGCTGGGTGACCCTGGGCAAGTCACTTAACTCCCACTGCCTAGCCCTTACCACTCTTCTGCCTTGGAACCAATACCCAGAGTTGATTCTAAGTTATAAAGTAAAGGTTAAAAAAAAAAAAAGAACACTCACTAAACTCATAGGACTAGATTTTCATTCCTCTCTGAGAAAATCTTCCATGAGAAGAGCTCTCTCTAATTTCAAGCTGTATTCAAAGACAGAGCGAGAGCGAGAGAGCAAGAGAGCGAGAGAGATCATATCCAGTGGACACAGATTTCTTCCCACTCAGTAAAAAATCTTAACCTAATACCAGAATACAGCCATACCTATATGGCTTCTGACTTCCAGTTGTAGAATTGAACTTGCTAGCATATTGTGGATCTTGTAAAAGGGTGGCTTGCTAGAACAGGGAGAAAAAAGGTAGAATTAGGACATATTTAATAACAAACTCCTTACTACATTATAGAATGCTAATTTTCAGAGTTAATTTTCTACCCCCAATAGAGTGAAAAACTTTTCTGTGATTACTCAAGGAAGGTGACATGATGGGAACCTAGCCCACTTTAAAATGTTTCCAAAGAGAAAATTTTCCAGAGTTTAACTTTGCCTCAATTCCTCTCCCTTTTCCAATCCAATTGGTTTTCCTGTAGCAATGTCTGATCCCATCATTCCCTTGCTCAAAAATTTTCAGTGGTTTTTTTACTTCCTACCAAAGAAAATGCATAATCCTTGGCATGGTATTCAAGGCTATTGAAAACATATTTCCACCCTCACCTTTGTATCTCTGTTCCAAAGTTCTCCCCTTCACAACTGCCTTGAATGCCCTCTCTCCTTTACCTCTGCTGCATGGAATATCTCTTCTTTCAAGATGCAGCCTGTACATAAGATTTTTCTTGTTCCCTTTGATAGGTAGTGCAATCTAGCATATATTTCACTGCTTTGTATTTATTTGTATCCATTCTCTTAATATTTATTGTGAATACATAGGTAGGCATATAGGTAGGTAGATAGATAATAGATGATAGTTAAAATATAGATATATAAATAGACATGTGATTGGTGAGTAGCTAATGATGATGAATACATAAACAGACAAACAGATATACCTGCTTTTCTCCCCATAAGAATGTAAGCTATGCTGTCTCAGGGAAAGGGGAAGGAAATGAGAGCAGGGAGAGCGAGAGAGGGAGGGAAGGAGGGGGGGGAGAGAGAGAAGAGAAGAGAAGAGAAGAGAAGAGAAGAGAAGAGAAGAGAAGAGAAGAGAAGAGAAGAGAAGAGAAGAGAAGAGAAGAGAAGAGAAGA
>NC_058134.1:273424699-273447790 GCF_016433145.1 Gracilinanus agilis | reverse complement strand
GAGAGAGAGAGAGAGAGAGAGAGAGAGAGAGAGAGAGAGAGAGAGAGAGAGAGAGAGAGAGAGAGAGTTAGAGTTAGTTTGGAACTCAAAAAAATTCTTAAATGTTAAAAAAATGAGATTTTTATAGAGCTTACAAAAAAAGAATGTAAACTACAAGTAGGAAAAGATTGTTTCAGTCATTCCTTGACTCCTGGATTCTCCCAGTGAATAATCCTGTCTGCTTTTGGAATTTTATACTGTCTGAAGACTGTAAAACCTGAAGCCACATGACTAAAATGCTTGTAGTAGTAGTAATAATAATAATAATAGCATTTATATAGAGCTTTAAGGTTTAAAAAGAGCTTTACAGATATCTTCTTTCATGGTCACAACTCTGAGAGATAGGTACTATTATTATCATCCCTATTTTATAGATGAAGAAACTAAGGCAGACAATAGTTAAGTGACTTGATTTGTGAACTCAGGTCTTCCTGGTCTTCCTGACTCCAGGTCCAGGGATCTATTCACTGTGCCACTTTTCTGTGAAGACTAGAATGGGAATCTGGTGGAGGTGGGACATGATGGAAAATATATATCAATGATGTAATGCTTTAGGTATATTTCTCAACCAGATATTTCATGTCCCCCCCCCCTCCCCAGGGAAACATGGATCTTCTCCTGAGAAAAGTTTTTTCTTTTTTTTTATCCTTATTTTCTGACTTAGAATCAATATTATCAATAGCATTGATTCCAAGGCAGAAGAGTGGTAAGAGCTAGGCAATTGGAGTTAAGTGATTTGCCCAAGGGTCACACAGTCAGGAAATGTCTGAGGCCATATTTAAACCCAGATCCTCCCTTCTCCAAGTCTGGCTCTCTATCCACTGAGCCACCTAGTTGCCACCTAAGAAAAGTTTTAACTTGGGCTGATGGTTCCAATGTATGCAACACAACTCATTGTGAATTGTGGTGACCTACTGGCATCTGTATCTATTACCACTTCTGCAAAGGGCTTTTTCTTCCAGGTTACTCATGGCTATCTGGCTCCATATGTGTCCTCAATGAGGAATAGTTTTAACCCTGTATTCTGTGAGATGCGTAGGAATCCCTTTCCAAGCACTTTCTGAAATTCTTATCTTACCAAGAACTTTAGAATTCTTAGGATTTTAAGAAAACAGAGTCTTCTCTTTCCCTTTCTAGCATTTAATGACACTTTCACACTTCCTGAAGGAATTAATAGCACCTTGAAAAAATGTTACCTCTTCAGTCAAGGGCCATTCCTTTACACAGAAGTCCTCTGGGTGACTCAGGGTACAGTATTCAATTCATGTTAGGAAGATACACCATGTACACAAGCACACTGCCTTCACACTTGTAACAGATATAGTAATACAAAAGATATTTATATTTAAACATTCAACCATGTAAGAGTTAACTTGCAAAAGTAACACACCAGAAAATTATCTAATTATAGATGAAAACTAATTTTAAAAAAAAGATATACTAGAGGCAGCTAGCTAGGGGTAGCATGGTAGATAGGATAGCAAGCCTGGAGTCAGGAATATCTGGGTTTGAATCTGGTCTCAGATACTTCCTAGCTGTATGAGCCTGGGCAAGTCACTTAACTCCATTTGCCTATCCCCTGCCCTTCTGTTTTAGAATTATTACTAAGACAGACAGAAAGGATTTAAAAAGAAAGAAAAGATACACCGATTTTTTCTTTATAAAACTAGGAGATCCAAAAAGGAGAATCTAAGATGAAGGGTCTCTCCCATGGGTCTCTATAAATGCATTGGGCACCTAAATATATGCTGGACAAAGTAAGTGCCCATAGTACAGAACTCCCTCTAGGATAATCACCTTCTCTCTTGTTTTCTCTCACCTTCCCCAGTTAGGTTTCCACAAGAGTTATTAAAATTAGAGTGACACTGTATCACTGCTCTTTTAAAACTATAATCCATAAGCCCCCATCAGTGTGCTTTCCTTAAACAATCTGTCAGTAAACTCAAATGGCTCTCAGGAAACACAATTACTCAAAGAGCATAACAGGAATCATAGTTACAAAATATCTTCCCCATAAACCTTGGCCATATACTCTTACAAATACACATTCTACCCACAGAGAAAGGAAGAAATATATAGGAAATATATATAAGAAAACATATGGCCAAGGCAACTTACTACTTGAGCATTGATTGCCACTGCTGGGTATGGTATCTGCGTCTGAGACCAATTGTTCAGCTAGATTTTCTCTCCATAGAGGAAAACATCTCCAATTAATGAACTGAACCGTTGGATTCCCTGGATCTAGAACCTCCTCCAGCTTCAAGTTCAGCTATACTGGTTCAGGAAGAGAAGGGACCTCAGGACAAATAGAAATTTTTCCAGTTCTACATACATTCTCAGGGCTTATGCCCTAATGCTTGTCATCTCTTAGGCAGGAGTCAGAAGAGCAGAAGTTAGCTTTACTTTGTAACCACTCAGTGAGAGACCTCACTCTAAATCTAGTACATTTCCCAATTTCTGCAGTCTGGGACTAAACAGGCAATGGTTATTTCCCCGATAATAACCATGCATCTCTGGAGTTAAGGGTTCCTCCAAGTTTGTTTGGTTTTTAATCCAAGATTTTGCTATAGGTCTTTGCAAATGAGTACCTGAGGAAAAGAAATGGGTCTAATCTTTGTCCTGGGGGGTAAATTCTGCTTCCTTTTCATATTAAATGAAAACTTAAATCCTTACTTCTTGGACAAAGTGTATAATAATCCGTCTGTTTCCATATGGAACAGGCTCAACATCAATATATTTTCATCTTATTGACTTTGTAAATTATACTTAACAAATTTTCTGAAGTTTAAAAGGGCCATACACATATACACACATACAAAAAACACACAGACATGTCAAATTTCTAAGATCTATCCCATGACCTAAAGACATATCATGAACTGGGAATACTGGGAACATGAAGGAAAATGTAGGAATAAATAAAGACCAAAAGGATGCAAATTAAAAGTAACTGGGGGTGGGGGCAGCTAGGTAGCACAGAGGATTGAGAGCCAGGCCTAGAGACAGGAGGTCCTGGGTTCAAATCTGGCCTCAGATACTTCCTACTCCAAGATAGAAGGTGAGGGTTTAAAAAAAAAAAGTAATTATGGGGAAAGAGAAAACATGAACAACTGGAAGGATCCAGGGGAGCCAGACATAATGAGTCATCCATAAACTCAGCTTTGAGGGAGGTAAAGAGATGATAGTGAAGGAGGAAAACTTTCTGAAATTATTTCCACTATTCTTTTATCTAAAAAATTTAGTTCCAAAGTTCAGAATTTGGGAATCACTCCCCAGTTTATGTGCTGCTAATTCAGGTGTTACTGTGGTCATATTTAGGACCTTCTTTAAGTATACACAACAGGCAAATGGGCTTCAATCCTATGGGACCCAACAAAGAAAAATTTTTATTATTATGAAAGGAAGTCAGAACTGATCACTATTAATAGTAAGCCTCCTAGTATACCTCTTATTTATTACACCTCTCTCTCTCTCTCTCTCTCTCTCTCTCTCTCTCTCTGTCTCTCTGTCTCTCTCTCTCTCTCTCTCTCTCTCTCTCTCTCTCTGTCTCTCTCTCTCTTTGTCTCTCTCTCTCTCTCCACCCTCCCACCCCCCATACTATCAGAACCTTTTTCAGATGCAATCTGTACATTGTTATGGGAGCACCTTTTTTTACCTTTTATCTTAGAATCAATACTGTGTATGGGTTACAAGGCAGAAGAGAGGGCTAGGCAATGGGGATTATATGACTTGCCCAGGGTCACACAGCTAGGAATGTCTGAGGTCAGATTATATACACTTTTAACCAAAGATCCATGGTTCCTGGGATAGATAAAGGGAGGACTCTACAAATCTGTTGTGTATATATATTTTAAACCTTTACCTCTGGAAGTGTCTGAGGTCAGATTTGAACAAGGACTTCCTATCTCTAGGCAAGGCTCTCAATCCACTGAGCCATCTAGCTGCTCCTCTTTATATAAACCCTCACCTTCCATCTTGGAATCAATACTCTGTATTGGTTCCAAGGCAGAAAAGTGGTAGGGGCTAGACAATGGGCGTAAGCGACTTGCCCAGGATCATACAGCTGGGAAGTGTCTGAGGCCAGATTTGAACCTAGGACCTCCCGTCTCTAAGCCTGGCTCTCAATCCACTGAGCTACCCAGCTGCCCCACCTTTTATATTTTTTTAATAATTATTTTCCAATATAATTGATTTCCCTTGTGGTCCTATGTATTTTATTTATGCATTTAAAAACATTATTCTAAGAAGGGGTCTAGACTACCAGAGGGGGCGATAACACCAAAAAATGTTAGTCTCTTCTTTTCATAGAGGGATTTGGAGTAGATGAAATATTTTAATTGCATTGTTGGAGAAAATTCAAATCTGCTGCCTTTCAGCATTAGTCATTCAACAGCTTTCCTAAATAGATTTTGAGTGATAATATATGTATAACCCAGTGGAATTGCTTGTCAACTCCAGAAACGGGGAGGGAAGAAGGGAAGGAGACAACAAAAATCATGTAACCATGGATAAAAAATTTTTTAATTAAATTAATTTTTTTAACCCTTCCTATTTCTTTCTTTAAGCCTTTTGGTGATTCTTCACTCTAAAAAGGAAATCTTTAATTTCTTTAATTTAATGGGGGATCTGGAGGTCCTCTTTCCATGGAGATACATAGAGATTAACCAGCCCACAGTGACAGGAAGTAGGAACCATAGAGACAGGAAAGAAGAACCATAGAGACAGGAAGTGAGGTAGAAAGGAGGCTATAAAAGGGACCAAGGGTGAGTTCGGCCTTTCAGTTGCTGACAGTTAGGGCTGGCAGCTGCGGAGAAGTTGGGTGCTGGACATGAGTTGGTTGCTGGTGGTGTGGGCTGGTGATTAGTTGGTGGTTGGCATTTAGTTGCTGGAATATAAAGGCAGGCCTGAGTTTTCTGAGAGGGCTTTTGGCTTTAGCCTTTAGAGGGCTTTTTGCCTTTTGGGTTTTGGACTTTAGGTTTGGACTGTTGGGTTTTTTCCCTTCCTTGAACTTTTTGGAAGATGGCTGGTCTTCATTGACATTGACAAACCTAACTGGGGTTGGATTAAACACTGATTGGGTTAGTTTTATTGGATTGGATTGGGTTGGAACTTTCTGGGGTGATTGTTATTAGCAGTAGTTATAGTATAGTATAGACATTAGGAATTTTCTTTCTCTACCTTTTTCCTATATTCCTCTCCTTTACTATATTCATTTTACTATCTCTATTTCAATTAAACCAAATTGTTAATTGCTTAAAGCTGCTAGTTTTCTTTCCTCTGGCTTAAAGGGATAGAATTAATTTATAATTCTACTATATTCTCATTAAAACTTAAGTTATTAAAAGCAGCTCCCTTATTTTGTCAAAACCCCAATTTTAACCCTTACATCACCCTATCAGGAATATAAATCCCCAAACTGACATCCTTTGCTTTATTCTCCTGATAGTGTACATTGGCAACCCAGTGGGAGAGCACTTACTATGATATAATTGTTCCATGAACTTTTTAAGTGTAGAAACATTGGTGAGGTAGTAGAAATAATATACAGGTGGAGCTCAGACACCTTCTTCTCCAAATTTGGGTTGCCAGGTAAAATGAGATTACTGGAGACATTTCCTGAGTAAAAGTCATTTCCAGTCCCACTATATTTCAATTGGATTTCACTCTGAGGGTTTTTCTCATCTGACGCTGTCAAGAGTTCTTTTGACTTTACTGTATAGGACAGGTGACTTTCTCTTTGATTAGTCACTGATGAGAGGTTACCACCTAATATGCCAATGGATGCTGTAGATGAACAACTCTTCTCTGAGGGGATGGGCAAAGGTCGAAAGGCACTTGGGTCACCATCAGGCAATTTTTTCAGCTTAGAGTCATGATGCAGAGTTGAGGCACTAGGCATTGTTGAACATCTTTCTTGGTTGTACCTGGAGCATGAAATTTAAAACAAGACATAAAATTGTATGTTCTAAGTGCAGGAATTACAAAGCAAAGGAACAGTGAATTTAAAAAACCTGACTGTACCATAGATGTATAGGAGATTGAAAGGGATCCCTTTTATCTAAAAAGAATTTTTATTCAGGAAAGGGAGAGAATCAAGTCTTGTTTCCTATTATTTTGTTGAATTAAACATGCAGTACATTTGTAATAAAACATGAGAAAATATGAAAAAAGATTGAAAATATAAATGAATTTTATATTTTAAGTATCATGCCTCAGAGAAGAGGAATGGTATAATGTTGATGATGGGGAGGCCTGCTCAATTTCAAGTCTTTTCTCCAACCCAAGTAAGTCACTTTAACTTTCAATTATTGTTGTTTGATCATGTCCAGCTCTTTCTGTCCCTCCCCCCCCCCCCCCAATTTGGGATTTTCTTTGCAAAGGTACTGGAGCGGTTTGATGTTTCTGTCTCCTGCTAATTTTATGGATAAGGAAACTAAGGCAAAGAAGCTAAATGACTTGCCCCAGGTCACACAGCCAGAAAGCATCTGAGGCTACATTTGAACTCAGGTCTTCCTGATTCTACCCCTGATGCTCCATCCACTGTACCACCTACCTCCCCAAAACTTTCAATGTCCCCAGAAAAATAAGTTTCTAAGAATATATAAGTTACAGACAAGTTGCTGATATCTGTTCCCATCCCAGGAGTTCCCTACACCAAAGAAATCAAAGTTCTAGGTCTCATACTTCACTAAAAATATTTGTCACCCTAATTTCTATTTTCCTCTTCACAACGTCTCAAATTTTGCACTCATAAGAACTTCTTATACTCAGTCCATTTTTATTGCTGATGGGTCATTACATATAATATATAGATAGGATCCCTCAAAGAAAAATTATTCATAGGAAGAGAAATCAGGGCTGATCACTATTAATAGCAATTCCCCCCTCCCCATATACCCCTTGTTTATTATTATAGCTCTTCTTCCCCATGCTACTAGAACCTTCTTGACATGAAATTCATGAATTAAACTAAATCTCAGGGCCTGCCTCCTACCTGAACCACTTTCCTTGAATCTGCTCCCCCAGGTCCAGATGACCTCTCCCTCCTTTGGACTTTTTAACACTTTGTGTCAACTATCATTGGATATCTATATTCCAAAGAGATCAAAGAAAAAGAAAAAAGAATCCAAATGTACAAATATATTTAGGGAGACAGCTAAGTGACTTAGTAATTAGAGAACCAGGCCTGGAGAGAAGACATCCTAGGTTCAAATCTGGCTTCATATTTCTTAGCTGTGTGACCGTTGGCAAGTCACAACTCCAACTGCATAGCCCTTACTGCTCTTCTACTTGGAAATAATACCTAGAATAAATTATGATGGAAAGTAAGGGTTTAAAAAAATATTTAGCGCAACTTTTTGTGATGGCAAAGAATTAGAAGTGAGGAAATATCCATCAACTGGGGAATGACTAACCAAGCATGTAAATTGTGTTGGAAAACAACTGTGCTATAATAAATGATGAGATGGATGTTTTCAGAAAATTCAGACATGAATTGATGCAAAGTGAAGTAAAAAAAAAAAAAGCACTATTGTAATGATGATCACCTGCAAAAGACTTACCTAGTCTGATCAGTATAATGATCCAAGACAATTTCAGAGGACTCATGATGAAAAAAATGCTATTTACCTCCAGAAAGAAAAATGATGAACAACTCTAAGTGCAGATTGAAACACACTTTTTAAAAAACTCTTTATTTTTCTTACTTTTTTCTTATTTTTCCTTTCTTTTTCTGCAAAATCGCTAATATGGAAATGTTTTATATGATTTCACATGCATAAAAAGTATCATATTGCTTTCCTTCTCAGTGGGTAGTTACTAAGTCTTTCATGATTGATTATGTTTACAGTATTGCTGTTACTTTGTAAATTATTCACTTGGTTCACTTCACTTTGCATTAATCCATATAAATCTTCCCAGGTTCTTCTAAAACCATCCCATTCATAATTTTTAGAGCATATAACTTTCATATAACTATAACTTAAATACTCCCCAGTTGTGGGTATCCCCTCAATTTCCAGTTCTTTGCCACCACAAAAAGAACTACTCTAAATATTTTTATACATATAGGTCCTTGTCCCTTCTTTGATCTCTTTGAGATACAAATCTAGAAGGAATATTGTTGAATGAAAGGATTTGTACAGTTTTATAGCCCTTTGAGCATAGTTCCATATTGTTCTTCAGAATGGCTGGACTAGTGAGCAGCTCCACCAACAATAATTAGTGTATCTATTTTCCCACATCCTCTCCAGTGTCCCCTCCTTTTCTTTCATATTAACTAATCTGAGGGGGATGAGGTAGTACTTCAGAGTTGTTTTAGTTTTTATTTCCTTAATTATTAGTCCTTAAAAGATTTTTGATATGACTTTGAAAACTGTTGGTCCATATCCCTTGACCACTTGTCAACTGGGGAATGACTCTTAGACCTATAAATTTGGCTCAGTCCCCTATATAATTGAAAATGTAACCTTTAACTGAGAAACTTCCGGAAATAATTTTTTTAACTAGAAAAAAATCTTTGCAGCAAACTTCTCTAATAAAAATATGATATTCACAATACAGAGGGACTTGATACCTATATGTGTGTGTATGAACAAGAGGCATTGCCCAATAGATAAATAATCAAAAGATATAAACAGAACATTCTTTAAAGAAGTAGAGCAAAAAAAGGTAAACTCTTAACAACCATATAAAAATATTCCAAATGACTAATAAAAAGAGAAATGATAATTAAAGAAACTCTGAAATTTTACCTTACACCTATCAAATCTTCAAAGATGACAAAAATTAAAAAATGACAATTACCAGAAGGGTTGTGGGAGGGCAGGCACACTAATGCAGTGCTGAAGAAGCTATGACATTCTGGAAGGTGTTGTAAGGACTTAGCAATCAGGGCTGAAGGATTCTAAATAGAATGGGGAAGCAGGAAGTGTTGCCTCTCTCTCTCTGGGATGGACTCCATGGTGGTTGGGGACAAGTTGTAACTGACTCCTGGGAGACCTCAGAGGAAGTGGAGTTTGTACCCTCATTTTCTGGGATCCAGAAGGAAGACTATCATCTGCTTGTGGGAGATTTTTGGTAGAGACTATTAAACCCATCCTGAGTTGCTGGTTAACTTGGGCTGGGTTAGCTCCCAGATCTACCCACTGAAGGAGTACTGGCTAAAGACCTGGGAAAGCTGTACCATCGCTGGATTTCAACAGGACTCAGCAGTGAAGACCCACTTTCCATCCTGATCTCCATTGTCCCCTCCCTGCTATAGTTTTAGCTTAGTGTAGATAAGTCCATTCTCTGTCCCTGAGACTTGCCCATAGACTGGTAGAACAGAAACCCCTTCTCCCTTCTTTAGACTATAGTTTCCTTAAATTAACTTGTTTATAAGCCCTCTTGTCATTTACTTGCTGGTTTCACAGACTCCCTGTCTAGGTGGAGCAGGGTGACAGTTAAGGCCTGTCACTTCTGTCAACTGTCATTTTCAAATAGCTAAACCTAACTTACTTGGTCCCAGACTATTGTCCATTCCTGTCTCCTACTCACCCTTCTGAACCCAGATAAATATTTAAGTTAACTTCCCTTGTTTTCCCCATAAGAAAGGTAACTTGGAAAAATACCCCCAAATCTGTGAAACTATGCATACCCAGTAAATACTACTTGTTCTATGCTGGTCCCAACTCAATCCAGGCCCCTGATAGTTTTTATTCAGAATCTTTATTGATCATATGAAACAAGATGAGACACCCGCGGGTCACCAAATGGTTAACAAAAGAAAATCTTTCTTAGCCACAAGAAGATGAGGATATCTCACAAGATATGCCCTGAGGAAATCTCAATTTGGTTCAGTTAGACAAATCTCTTCTGCATGACTTGTTCATTTGTGATCCACTAGCTAAGCATCAGAAGATACCAGAGCTCCTACTCGTTCTTTTGTACTCAAGAGACCAGGAATCAATATAAATAATCTTTGTCTTTTTTTTAGTTCCCAGAGACAATCAAATCTTGAGGATATTTTCATCACCTTTTAAATAAAACTAGCTGGGTAGGTTCAAATCTGGCCTCAGACACTTCTTACTGCGTGACCCTGGGCAAATCACTTGACCCCCATTACCTAGCCCTTACTGCTCTTCTGCCTTGGAACCAATATATACTATTGATTCCAGGATGGAAGGTAAAGGTTTATTAAAAATAATAATAAAAATAAAATAATAAAATAAAATAAAACTAGCTGGGAACAGTGAGGACTAGAAATGGAAAGTCCTGGGTTCAAATCTGGCCTCAGACACTTCCTACCTGTGCGACCTTGGACAAGTCACTTAACCCCCATTGCCTAATCCTTCCTGTTCTTCTGCCTTGGAATCAATACGCAGTATTGATTCTGAGTCAGGAAATAAGGTTTGTGGGTTAATATATTGCTTCCATTGCACCACTGTTAGGCTCATATCTTACCGAGATTGTTCAAAAGAAGCAGAATAAGACTCGTGTACAAAATTAGTCATAGCATTTGCGGTAGCAAAGAATTGGAAACAAAGTAAATGTCTATTAACTGCACAATGACTGTGAATGCGGTATATGAATATAAAAGACTTCTAAGAACTGATGCAGTGAAATGAACAGAACCATATTGTTTGTGAAAAGAGTTTTATTACCTCATTGACCATTCTAATTTCTTCCATTTCTTTTTTCTTCTCTTATTGCTATAGATTACATTTCTAATATAATATTAAACAATACTGGTAATAATGGACATACTTGTTTCACTTGTGATGTTTGCTGATGGTTTTAAGTATATCCTTCTTCTTATTCTAAAGAAAAATCTATTTATACCTATGTTCTTAAGTGTTGTTTTTTTTTAACCCATATCTTCCATTAATGAGGATTAAGTGACTTGCCTAGGGTTGCACAGCTAGGAAGTGTCTGAGATCAAATTTGAACCCAGGACCTTGTCTCTATACTTGGCTCTCTATTCTCCAAACCAACTAGCTGCCTTTTACGTGTTTTTAGTATAAATGTATTTTGTAAAAAGCTTTTTCTACATCTATTACTATAATAATATGATTTTTGTTATATTTTTGTTGTTGTACAATTAACCACAAAATAATAAAATACCTAGGAATACATCTGCCAAAATAAACCCAGAAACAATATGAACATAATTATAAAACATTTTTATACAAATAAGGTCATATTTAAGTAACTGGAGAATTATTCATTGTTTATGAGTGGGCAGAGCCAATATAAATAAAATGACAATCCTACTGAAAGTAATCTACTTATTCAATGCCATCCCAATTAAATTACAAAAAAACCTATTTTATCAAAATAGAAAAAATAATTGCATCATTTATTTGGAAAAACAAGAGGTCAAGAATACCAAAAGGTGGGGGCAGCTGAGTAGCTCAGTGGATTGAGAGTCAGACTTAGAGACGGGAGGTCCTAGGTTCAGGTCCGGCTTCAGACACTTGACCCCCATTGCCCACCCTTACCACTCTTCCACCTAGAAGCCAATACACAGAAGTTAAGGGTTTAAAAAAAAGAATATCAAAAGGAATTAATGAAAAAATATAAAAGGAGGTTTAGTAGTACTATATTTTGAACTATATTATAAGGAAGTAATGATCAAAATTATATGATACTGGCTAAGAAATAAAAAAGGCACTCCCCAAGGAAGTGATATAAGACTTTGACCAAGGGAGTCACTCAGAAACAACTAGACATTTTTTTCTTTACTATTTGACATAACTGTCTACCTGTTGTTTTTCATCCCTTCCCCTCTAAATATAAGTTTCTTGAGGGCAAGAACTGTTTTTTATTTCTGTCTTATGAGGAGATGTCAGTATGATGCAAATATAAAGTATCCAAAAAGTGTTTGTTGAATTATTTTGAGATGCATCATAAAACTTAGCAGCCATTTGTAAGTTACAATTATAATTCAGTGCCTCAGATGCTAATCAACCTGTATCTTCTTGTCTACCCAAGCAAAATCCTAAGCCAAGTAGTTCAAAGCCCTTTGTAAACTTTTTTTTAATAGGCAATGGGGGTTAAGTGACTTGCCCAGGGTCACACAGCTGGGAAGTGTCTGAGGCCAGACTTGAACCCAGGACCTCCCATCTCTGGGCCTGGCTCTCAATCCACTGAGCCACCCAGCTGCCCCCTCGCCTTTGTAAACTTTGAAGCAATCTAAATTACATTATATAATATAAATTACATTATATACAATATATAATTTAAATAAAAATATAATAATAATATATAATGTAAATTACATTACATTAATCTAAATTTAATAACACCCATAAAATGGAAGCAAATAGCAGAGTGGATTAGAAACCAAAACCCAACCATATATTGTTTACAAGAAAAACACATCAGACAGACAGACAGACATAGAATGAAAATGAGAGGATGGAGCAAAATCTTTTGGGCTTCAAATGAGAAAAAGAAGGAAGAGGTGGCTATCATGATCTCTGACAGAGCCAAAGTAAAAATAGATAAGGTTAAAAGAGATAGGGAATGTTACTACATCCTAATAAAAAGCAGTATAAACAATAAAGAAATATCAGTACTCAATATGTATGCACCAAACAGAATAGCTTCCAAATTTCTAAAGGAGAAACTAGTGGAGCTCAAGGATGAAATAGATAGCAAAACCATACTAGTGGGGGACCTGAACCTTCCCCTATCAGATCTAGATAAGTCAAACCAAAAAATAAATAAGAAAGAGATAAGAGAGGTAAATGAAACCCTAGAAAAATTCGAGTTAATAGATATTTGGAGAAAAATAAATAGACACAAAAAGGAATATACCTTCTTTTCATTAGCACATGGAACATTCACAAAAGATAGACCATGTAATAGGGCACAGAAACATGGCAAACAAATGCAAAAAAGCAGAAATAATAAATGTAACCTCAGATCATAATGCAATAAAAAGTTATTAATAAGAATACATGGAGAGGCAAACCAAAAACTAATTGGAAATTAAATAATATGATTCTCCAAAATAATTTAGTGAAAGAACAAATCACAGAAACAATTAATAATTTCATTGAAGACAATGACAATGATGAGACATCTTACCAAACTTATGGGATGCAGCCAAAGCAGTTCTAAGGGGAAAATTGATATCACTGAGTGCATATATTAACAAATTAGGGAGGGCAGAGGTTAATGAATTGGGCATGCAACTTAAAAAACTAGAAAATGAACAAATAAAAAATCTTCAGATGAAAACTAAATTAGAAATACTAAAAATCAAAGGAGAAATTAATAAAATCAAAAGTAAAAGAACTATTGAATTAATAAATAAGAGTAGAACCCAGTATTTTGAAAAAACAGATAAAATAGACAAAGTACTGGTTAATCTAATTAATTTGGTTTTCTTCTTTCCTTTTTTAAATAGTATCAAAGATAGAAAAGGAGACCTCACCTCTAATGAAGAGGAAGTTAAGGCAATCATTAAAAACTATTTTGCCCAATTATATAGCAATAAATTTAGTAATCTGGGTGATATGGATGAATATTTGCAAAAATATAAATTGCCTAGATTAACAGCAGAAGAAATAGAATACTTAAATAATCCAATATCAGAAAAAGAAATTGAACAGGCCATTAAAGAACTCCCTAAGAAAAAATCGCCAGGGCCTGATGGATTCACAAGTGAATTCTATCAGACATTCAAAGAGCAACTAATCCCAGTACTATACAAATTATTTGATATGATAAGCAAAGAAGGAGTCCTACCAAATTCCTTTTATGACACAAATATGGTACTGATCCCAAAGCCAGGGAGATCAAAAACAGAGAAAGAAAACTACAGACCAATCTCCCTAATGAACATAGATGCAAAAATCTTAAATAGAATACTAGCAAAGAGACTCCAGCAAGTAATTAAGAAGATCATCCACCATGATCAGGTGGGATTTATACCAGGAATGCAAGGATGGTTCAACATTAGGAAAACCATCCACATAACTGACCATATCAACAGTCTAACAAACAAAAATCACATGATTATCTCAATAGATGCTGAAAAAGCCTTTGACAAAATACAACACCCATTCCTACTGAAAACACTAGGAAGTATAGGAATAGAAGGTTCTTTCCTAAAAATAATAGACAGTATATATCTTAAGCCATCGACAAGCATTATATGCAATGGGGATAAATTAGAAGCCTTTCCAATAAGATCAGGTGTGAAACAAGGATGCCCATTATCACCTCTTTTATTTAACATTGTACTAGAAACACTAGCAGTTGCAATTAGAGAAGAAAAAGAAATTGAAGGTATCAAAATAGGCAAGGAGGAGACTAAGCTATCACTCTTTGCAGATGACATGATGGTCTACTTAAAAAAATCCTAGAGAATCAACTAAAAAGCTAGTAGAAATAATCCACAACTTTAGCAAGGTTGCAGGATACAAAATAAATGCACATAAATCATCAGCATTTCTATATATTTCCAACACATCACAGCAGCAAGAGTTAAGAGAAATACCATTTAAAATTGCCCTGGACAATATAAAATACTTGGGAATCTATCTACCAAAACAAATACAGGAATTATATGAACATAACTACAAAACACTTTCCAAAAAAGTAAAACTAGATCTAAACAATTGGAAAAACATTGAGTGCTCATGGGTAGGACGAGCTAACATAATAAAAATGAACATCCTACCCAAATTAATTTACTTATTTAGTGCCATGCCTATCAAACTACCAAAAACCTTTTTTACTGAATTAGAAAAAACTATGACAAAGTTTATTTTTAAGAACAAAAGATCAAGAATATCAAGGGAAATAATGGAAAAAAAAAACCTGAAGGAAGGTGGCTTAGCAGTACCAGATATTAAGCTATACTATAAAGCAGTGGTCATCAAAACAATATGGTACTGGCTAAGAGATAGAAGGAAGGATCAGTGGAATAGACTTGGGGTAAGTGATGTCAGCAAGACAGTGTTTGATAAACCCAAAGAGCCCAACTTTTGGGACAAAAATCCACTATTTGACAAAAACTGCTGGGAAAATTGGAAAACAATATGGGAGAGATTAGATTTAGATCAACATCTCACACTATACACCAAGATAAATTCAGAATGGGCGAAAGACTTAAATACAAAGAAGGAAACTGTAAGTAAATTAGGTGAACATAGAATAGTATACTTGTCAGATCTCTGAGAAAGGAAAGATTTTAAAACCAAACAAGAGTTAGAGAAAATTACAAAATGTAAAATAAATAATTTCGATTATATTAAATTAAAAAGTTTTTGTACAAAGAAAAACAATGCAACCAAAATCAGAAGGGAAACAACAAACTGGGAAAAAATCTTTATAACAAAAAATTCTGACAGGGGTCTAATTACTCAAATATACAAGGAGCTAAATCAATTGTATAAAAAAATCAAGCCATTCCCCAATTGATAAATGGGCAAGGGACATGAAGAGGCAATTTTCAGGTAAAGAAATCAAAAGTATCAATAAGCACATGAGAAAGTGTTCTAAATCTCTAATAATTAAAGAAATGCAAATCAAAACAACTCTGAGGTATCACCTCACACCTAGCAGAATGGCTAAAATGATAGCAGGGGAGAGTAATGAATGTTGGAGGGGATGTGGCAAAATTGGGACGTTAATGCACTGTTGGTGGAGTTGTGAACTGATCAACCATTCTGGCTGGCAATTTGGAACTATGCCCAAAGAGCAATAAAAGACTGCCTGCCCTTTGATCCAGCCATACCATTGCTGGGATTGTACCCCAAAGACATCATAGATAAACAGACTTGCACAAAAATATTTATAGCTGCGCTTTGTGGTGGCAAAAAACTGGAAAGCAAGGGTATGCCCTTCAATTGGGGAATGGCTGAACAAATTGTGGTGTATGTTGGTGATGGAATACTATTGTGCTCAAAGGAATAATAAACTGGAGGAATTCCATGTGAACTGGAAAGTCCTCCAGGAATTGATGTAGAGTGAAAGGAGCAGAGCCAGAAGAACATTGTACACAGAGACTGATATACTGTGGTAAAATTGAATGTAATGGACGTCTGTACTAGCAGCAATGCAATGACCCAAGACAATTCTGAGGGATTTATGGAAAGGAACACTACCCACATTCAGAGGAAGAACTACAGGAGTAGAAACACAGAAGAAAAACAACTGCTTGGACACTTGGATTGATGAGGACATGATTGGGGATGCAGACCTGAAAAGACCACAACCATGTAACTATCAATAATGTATAATTAAGTCTTGACTGACCACACATAATAAAACCAGTGGAAATGCAAATTGGCTACAGCGAAGGGGGGCAAGGGGTTGAGGGGGTGAAGGGGAAAGTAAAAACATGACTTATGTAACCATGGAAAATTTTTCTAAAAATAAAAAATTATTTAAAAAAATAAAATAAAATACAGAGTTGTGGTTATCGTTGCCAAGAGATTTTGGCTGGCTTGCTATTCAATGTGTCACTGGATAGTACAGTGGATAGGATCTCCAGTTCCAGGCTCATTGATAAGAGTTCAAATTCAGCCTCAGACATTTATTATCTGGGTGACCCTGGGCAAGCCACTTTACCTCTCCTAGTTTTGCTTTCCTTCCCTGTAAAATGGGTAAATTGATAATTAATTTATGAAATTACGAAATGGAGGCAGACACACCTAACTCTGGATACTGGCCAGGAAAGACCACTTTGGCCAGGGAAACAAGATAACAATTCACACTTTAATAAGACATACAGGGTGTAGAGGAAAATAGCATGGAAAATACAAAAAGAAGTGTTACAGAAGGTCCAGAGGCAGATAATGGGGGATAGAGGATGAGGTGATAAAAGCAGCCATCAGTAGAGAAGAGGACAGAGAGGGATGAGTCATCACAGATTGGAGATGGGAGAAATCCAGGATCATGGACCCTTAAGAGATGGAAGAATACTAGGGAGTAGTTTTGAAGTCTCTTTTTAATAGGTTTTTTTGAGGGAAACAGACTAACTCTTTGAGCCACTGTGGAGTTAATTCATTAACACATACAAATCATTTCAGAGTTGGCAGTAAATAGTACATCCATATTATCTCAAAATTATCAGCACAGTTTGGCGATCTGATGGTCTTTACTGGGGTATTTACATATCATAGAACCAAATTACCCTGACAGCAAAACCCAGATGGTTCCTGCAAATCAGCACATATTACCAGGATGTGATTTTTGGTTGATATATGATACAGTTCATTGTGAGTGACTTTGCTATTTTCAGCAATACAATGATCCAAGAAAATTCTGAAGGACTTATGCTAAAAATGCTCTCCACCTCCAGAGAAAGAAATGACAGACTCTGAATATAAATCAAAGCATAATTTTTTCTTTATTATTCTTGGTTTTTTAAATGTGTTTTCTTTTGCAAGGCAACTAGTATGGAAATATATTTTGCATGATGGCACATGTATAATATACATCAAATTACTTGCAAGGAGGGTAAAAGAAGGGAGAAAATTTAGAATTTTAGATTTTAAAAAACAAATCTATTTTTTAATTTGTTAATATGTAATTGAGGAAAAATAAACAAGTTGGGGGGAAATATATGATACAGGAACAGCTAGGTGGGCACAGGGAATACAGATAGTGCCAGGCTTGGGGTCAAGGGGAACTGAATTCAAATTTGATCTCAGATACTTCATAGCTGTGTGATCCTGGAAAAGTAACTTAATTCCATTTGTCTGGCCCTTGTCCTTCTGTTTCAGAGTTGTTGCCAAAAGAGAAAGTAGGGGTAAAAGAGAGAGAAGAAGAAGGAAGAGGAGGAGGGAGAGGAGGAGGAGGAGGAGGAGGAGGAGGAAGAGGAGGAGGAGGAGGAAGAGAAGAAAGGAAGAAAGAAAAAGAAAGAAAATATATGATACAATTTATAAATTATGTTCCTTTAATCTTTGGGATGGTTTGTATGTGATTTTCAAGTTTCCCTTTGCAATCTTACTTCTTGCTATCACACTTTTATACTAGCTGTTTATAAACTTACTATACTGACTAGAAGAGAAGAGTGGGTTGGGGGAATCAGAACAAGATATAATTTTAGCACAATGGGATAACCTCTCAAAGGGTTGTTGTGAAGGTCAAATGAAATGATATATAGAGAACATTTTTCAAGTCTTTAAGTGTTACTTAAATGCTAGCTATCGTTATTATAGCAAAATGTCCTTGGTCTTCATTTTATTAGGTATGCCATTTGTCTAGTTAATAAACACCTTTTATCATGCTATGTATCCTCTAATCTCTCAGTAACAACTGTTTACTGGCTGCCCACTTCCTAGAGCACAAGGGAAGAGCAGCAGCCTCATCTAGGAAATGCTGTTCCATCATCACAAAATAGCATTCACTGAGCACCCACTTAAGCACACTGCTGAAAATGGGCTCCAGAGGTCTCATTCAAATGGCTGTTTTCCCCATAGCATTAAGGCTCTGAAGCTGTGTTCTCAATGTAGCTGAAAATAGAAGGTAGATCAAGATTGGAATGTAAAATGTTCCACCTTGTATGAACATGGATGGCAGGTGTTTTGGGTTCTCACAAGGTGATCACTTTTTCCTATCCTTTGCTTAGCATATGTTAAAACTGTACATAAACTGAATTGAGAAGCAAAATAAATGCAGGATATAGGATTTGTATGCAACTTGCATTTACATTAAAATGCTAGGAATTTGTGCTATGTGACATTGCAGTAAAATATAGGAAGTCACAGAAAATTTTCTCCTGAAGTGTCTATTGCTTCTCTCTTTTGTATGCAGAGCCTGTAATTCAGACAATTTGTGTACTAGAGTGTTTCTATGAAAGATGTCCTTTCTTAGCAGTATAAATAGGCTTTGTATCTTATTAAGCTGGTACCAATTAAGCCAACAGTAATGGAATGAAATCATATCTTTTATTTACAATTCAATAAAACTCCTTTCCCTCTCTCACTCCCACATCCAAATCTTTGTCTCTCTGTCTGTGTCTGTGTCTGTCTGTCTCTCTCTCTCTCTCTTTCCCCTCCAGTTTATTCGAAATACAAACTCTAGGAACTTTAATTGGCCTGATTCCATCTTATCCTTACACACTGAGGTTACTGAAAGCTAAAATATCCTCAAAGGAGCTACTTATGTACCTCTAAGGGAAAAACTTGGCTGCAAGAGAGAGGAAGAGATGAGAAAAGTGGGTCTTGTTCAAAAGGGCATAAACAATCCCTTTCCTCTATTTTTGCTGGACATGAGAGACAGAGAAAAAAAGGGAATGAATTGGCCAGAAGCTGGATTATGTCCCAGGACTGTTTAGGAAGAAAAAGTCATAACTGAGATCAAACACATTTTTTCTCCCTTTTTTTCCAAATGTACTTTAAAAAATATTAAGCTCTTATTAAAAAAAAAAAACCCTTAATGCAATTCAGAAACGGGTTGTGGTAGGAACCTAGCTCTTCCTTGAAAATGCGGCATTGCTGTCCACACAGACTCTTCTTTCATATCCTTGACACAGTGGGCCAGAAGTTGGTACTTTCCTTATTCCCTACTGACATTCAAAGACTTTCCCTCTATTACTATCACTCAGCAACCTCTCAATCTATCTGTTCACTTCTTTCCTTTGGGCTACAAATCTGAACAAGTCTATCCCATCCTTAATAAAACAGTTAGCCCTGTCATCCCCTCAAGCTATCATTCAACAGCTCTTCTCCCTTTTGTGGCCACATTCCTAGAAAGAACCATCTAGAATCCTCACAGCCAAATTCCTTCCCCCTCACCTTTTCAGCTTCCTTTTTGCACACTGTCTTCCTCCATTAGATTGCAAATTCCTTGGAAGCTGAAACTGCTGGGGGGGGGAGGGTAAAAAAAATTTTTTTATTCCCAGACATAAAATAGTAGTAGACATATAATAAATGTTGATTGACTGTTCAAGGTTACTAATGATGTCATAACTGATAAATGCAATAGCTTTTCCAATTTATCATTCTGTTCAACCACCTGCAGCTTTCATTGCCAGATCTTGTGTTATTCTAATCAAATGTCTTTCATTTCTACACTGAAATATCTCTTATGTATACATTCTTTTCTCTACTCAAAGCCACTATCCACTGATCATCACCTCTTTTATTTAACCCTTACTTTCTGTTTTGGAATCAATACTGTGTACTGGTCCCAAGGTAGAAGAGTGGTAAGGGCTAGGCAATGGGAGTTAAGTGACTTGCCCAGGGTCACACTCTGAAGCCAGGTTTGAATCTAGGACCTCCTGCCTCTATGCCTGGCTCTCAATCCACTGAACTCAATCCTCATAGCTGCCCCTGATACCCCAAGCTCTTCATAACCTTTTGCTTGAATTATTACAATAGCCTTCTAACTGGTCTCTGCATAGACTCTGTTCTCCATTCAATTACCAAAGTGATTATCCTAAAGTATAGGGCTGGCTATAGCAGGGGTCAGCAACATATGGCTCTTGAGCCATATCTGGCTCTTTTAAGGGCCAGATATGGCTCTTTCTGCAGGAGCTATAAAGCCCATTTTTTTTCAGGCACTGTTACAAGAGCACGTACTGTGAGCACTGTACAGCTCTCACGAAATTACATTTTTTCCCATTTAATCTTTTTTTTTATTAGACATTTATTAATATTCGTTTTTAATCTATTTACATACTTTATGCCCCTACTTTCCCCTTCACCCCCAGCTCTCCTCCCACCCATGGCCAACGCACATTTCCACTGGTTGTAACAAGTGTCCTTGTTCAGGGTCTATTTCCCATTCATGTCCGCCTCAGTCCATGCATTCAAGCAATTGTTTATCTTATATGTTTCCTCTCCTGCAGTCCTTCCTCTGAATGTGGGTAGCATCTTTAACATAAATCCCTCAGAGCTGTCTTGTGTCATTGCAGTGCTGCTGGTACAGGAGCCCATTACATTTGATTTTACCATAGTATATCAGTCTCTGTGTACAATGTTCTTCTGGCTCTGCTCCTTTCGCTCTGCATCACTTCCTGGAGGTCTCTCCAATTTACATGGAATTCCTCCAGTTTATTATTCCTTTTAGCACAATAGTATTCCATCACCCGCATATACCACAATTTGTTCAGCCATTCCCCAATTCAAGGACATACCCTCCTTTTCCAGTTTTTTGCCACTACAAAAAGCGCAGCTATAAATATTTTCATACAAGTCTGTTTATCTATGATCTGTTTGGGGTACAAACCCAGCAATGGTATGGCTGGATCAAAGGGCAGGCAGTCTTTTATAGCCCTTTGGGCATGGTTCCAAATTGCCAGCCAGAATGGCCAGATCAGTTCACAGCTCCACCAGCAATGCATCAATGTCCCGATTTTGCCACATCCCCTCCAACATTCATTACTCTCCCCTTCTTTCATTTTAGCCTATCTGCTAGGTGTGAGGTGATACCTCAGAGTTGTTTTGATTTGCATTTCTCTAATTATTAGATATTTAGAACACTTTCTCATGTGCTTATTGATACTTTTGATTTCTTTAACTGAAAATTGCCTATTCATGTCTCTTGCCCATTTATCAATTGGGGAATGGCTTGATTTTTTATACAATTGCTTTAACTCCTTGTATATTTGAGTGATTAGACCCCTGTCAGAGTTTTTTGTTATAAAGATTTTTTCCCAATTTGTTGTTTCCCTTCTGATTTTGACTACATTGTTTTTGTTTGTACAAAAGCTTTTTAGCTTAATATAATCAAAACCATTTAATTTACATTTTGTAATTTTCTCTAACTCTTGCTTGGTTTTAAAATCTTTCCTTTCTCAGAGATCTGACAAGTATACTATTCTGTGTTCACTTAACTTGTTTATAGTTTCCCTCTTTATATTCAAGTCATTCACCCATTCTGAATTTATCTTGGTGTAGGGTGTGAGATGTTGATCTAGACCTAATCTCTCCCATATTGTTTTCCAAATTTCCCAGCAGTTTTTGTCAAATAGTGGATTCATGTCCCTTTAAAAGTTGGGCTCTTTGGGTTTATCATACACTGTCTTGCTGACATCATTAACCCCAAGTCTATTCCACTGATCCTCCCTTCTATCTCTTAGCCAGTACCATATTGATTTAATGACTGCTGCTTTATAGTATAGTTTGATATCTGGTACTGCTAGGCCCCCTTCCTTCACATTTTTTTTCATTATTTCCTTTGATATTCTTCATCTTTTGTTATTCCAAATGAAATTTGTTATAGTTTTTCCTAATTCAGTAAAGAAGTTTTTTGGTAATTTGATAGGTATGGCGCTAAATAGGTAAATTAATTTGGGTAGGATGTTCATTTTTATTATGTTAGCTCGTCCTACCCATGAACAGTTAATGGCTTTCCAATTGTTGAGGTCCAGTTTTGTTTGGAAAGTGTTTTGTAGTTGTTTTCGTATAATAGCTGTGTTTGTTCTGTTAGATTGATTCCCAAGTATTTTATATTGTCTAGGGTGATTTTAAATGGTGTTTCTCTTTCTACCTCTTGCTGTACTAATGTGTTGGAAATGTATAGAAATGCTGATGATTTATGTGCATTTATTTTGTATCCTGCCACTTTGCTAAAGTTGTTGATTATTTCTACCAGCCTCTTAGTTGATTCTCTAGGATTTTTTAAGTATACCATCATATCATCTGCAAAGAGTGATAGCTTAGTCTCCTCATTGCCTATTTTGATACCTTCAATTTCTTTTTCTTCTCTAATTGCTATTGCTAGTGTTTCTAGTACGATGTTGAATAATAGAGGTGATAATGGGCATCCTTGTTTCACTCCTGATCTTATTGGGAAGGCTTCTAATTTATCCCCATTGCATATGATGCTTGTTGATGGTTTTAGGTATATACTGTTTATTATTTTTAGGAAGGGTCCTTCTATTCCTATACTTTTCAATGTTTTCAATTTTTGAATTTCTTTGAATGTCTGATAGAATTCACTTGTGAATCGATCGGGTCCTGGTGATTTTTTTCTTAGGGAGTTCTTTGATGGCTTGTTCAATTTCTATTTCTGATATGGGATTATTTAGGTATTCTATTTCTTCTGCTGTTAATCTAGGCAATTTATATTTTTGTAAATATTCATCCATATCTCCTA